>NC_063337.1:96600920-96614493 GCF_021869965.1 Rhincodon typus | reverse complement strand
CCTCTATCCCTCTTCTATCCGCCTCCCACTCTCTCCCTATTTATTTCAAAACCCCCTTCCCCTCCCCCTTTTCTGATGAAGGGTCTAGGCCCGAAACGTCAGCCTCTCTGCTCCTATGATGCTGCTTGGCCTGCTGTGTTCATCCAGCCCTGCACCTTGTTGTCTCGGATTCTCCAGCATCTGCAGTTCCTACTATCTCTGATTCAATCAATATGCAGATTGTGGCCCTGTCTTCCAGCTGGATTGTCAGGATCAAGCCCACTTCCTGGAGTCCTGGAAACACAGGAAGTTGAGAGGCGTCCTGATACAAGTGTATACTATAATGAGAAGTACAGATAGAGTTGATGGCAGTTATCTTTTCCCTAAGATGGGAAATTTCAAGACGAGGGGATACATTTTTAAGAGGAGAAGAGAAAGATTTCAAAAAGACGTAACAGCCAAATTTTTTACACAGAGGGTGGTTTGCGTGTGGAATGAATTTCTTGATGATGTGGTGGATGCAGGTACAATTACAACATTTAAAAGAAGTTTGGATTTATATATGAATAAGAAATGTTTGGAGCAGTTAGGTGGGACTAGTTTAGTTTGGGATTTTGTTCGGCATGGACTGGTTGGACCAAAGGGTCTATTTCCATGCTGCATGACTCTATGACTCTGTAAGTAGCTGCCTGCAGTCATAGTTTCTGCTCCTCTCAGGCTAGATGGCTCACCTCCAAAAGCTGGCAGCTCTTCTGTCTTAGAAATGTCACCACTGCATGGTGGCAAACAGTGGGGCTACAGCAAGCCCTGGACCAGCAAACATGGAAGGGATCCAGACTGGGGTTGTGGATCACTGAGGCCAATCGGGCAGATCCCAGTGTGGATCAGGGGTGGGGGGTTCAATCGCATGGGCAGAGCAAACATCCAGCCAGGAAGCTGCACTTGGCATGACGGGATGCAATATAGCATCCATGGGTCATGAGCTGCCAAATCAGAAATTATCCTTGCCCAGCCCTGGCCTATCGGGAGGCTTATCCAGGTGGGGAGATGCCCATCCATTGCTGGTAAAATGTCAATAGGAATAAAAAGAGGCTCTTAAATCATTATTAATTAGCTATTCAACCTGATTACCAGCCTACTTACCTCATCACTGGTAAAATACCTGTGAAGGCATGAAACTGATGGGCACAGCACTCCCTCCATCTCACTCATTTCTATGCCAACTATCTGATCCCCTGGGGCAGAGGTTTCAGTGGCAGGGTGGTAACGTAGTTATCAAATTAAGTCATGAGGTCAATTTCCATGTGCACAGTGATGTTATGGCTTTCTTATGTTGGCTCTTTGAAACAGATTTCTAACTCACCCCACTACTGTGCTTTTCACCATAGTCCTCAAAAACCCTAAATCCTTATCCTTATGTTCAAATCTCTTAATTGGCTTTCACCACCATGACTGTAACTTCTACCAGTTATACAATGCCTCCATTCCCAAACACTCTACTATGAGTTCTGCAAAGGCATCTAGTATATCCCTACCTTTGCCCATCATCATGTCTTAAACTATATAAACTGCAACTCCCTTCCTGAACTCTTCCACAGCTCTATCTTCTTGTAAGACTCACTTTACTATTCATAATTTTTAACAGATTCTTGGCCACCCTTCTAATGTCTTTAACTTTTGTTTTGCTCAGTTCCCATATTATCATTATACTTCTCTGAAGAGCATTGAGATGCTTTGTTACATTAAAAGCACTGCACCAAAACAAGCTGTTACTTTTGATTAACTTGCTAAAATACCATGCAAAGTGTAGTTTCTCTCTTCGCGTGAACACAAACTCTAAATCATTATACCCAACTCCTAGCTATCTTAATGCTCTAGTCAATTCATTAGCATCTTACCTTTTGAGTGAGGGTATATTACTCCACAGCCGAACTGCTGACTCACAAGAATCATGAATAATTACAGGATCACACTGCAGAAAAGGACCAAGACACTTTTACAGTCATAACATAGAATCTCTACAGTGTGGAAGCAGGCCATCAAGTCCACACCAAACCTCACAGCCCCTCACGCCAACACCGCCACCCCCCGAACCTATCCCTGTAACCCTGCATTTCCCCACAGCTTAGCCACCTCTCCTGCACATGCCTGGACACAATGGGTAAGTTAGCATGGACAATCCACCTAACCTGCACATCTTTAGGTTGTGGGAGAAAACCCACACAGACACTGGAAGAATGTGCAAAATCCACACAGACAGTCGCCCGGGAGTCTGGAATCAAACCCAGGTCCCTGATGTTGTGAGGCAGCAGTGCTAACCACTGAGCTACTGTGCCACCCTATATGTTGCCACAGTAAGCATATTAGATAAAGAATCTGGACTTGCTTTGACAATGTTAAAGCTCTTTAACATTTCCTCTGGTTCACTGCAGTTTGATGGATGATTTTAGCATTGGGAGAACTGATTACATTTCCATTTGTTGTCATTAACTTAATAATCATCTAGTTCAGTTTACAATTTTGAAGATCACTGCAGGATCATTCTCTTTTCTAAGCTATGCTAAATAATTTAACATTCTTTCCACTCTGATAAATAACATGAAAGATCGGAAATTAAGTTTTTCTCATCATGACACAGAGTTGTCTATTGTCTTTCATTATGAATTCTTCCCCATGAGTTAGAACAGTTAGAATGCAGGTCTCTTACTCATGAAATTGCTTCTGTTTCACTAACCTTGCTCTCTGGGATTGTAGTAACTGTAATATGAAGAATACATTTTCTTACTTTGTGTTTCATCAAGGATGACTTGTGATGCAGATGTAGCATTCCTGCCTCTGAACCAAAAGCTAGTTTCAAGCCTTACTTCAGGACTTGATGGTGGGGGAAGAGGGTGGTTACATAATGCAGCCAAACAGATTGAGTATCAATGTATAAGTCCTAGCAACATGTGCTGATGGAAGGAGCCAAAAGTGGGTAAGATTCTTGGTCAACAGGTGATCAACCCCCAGAAATCCACAATGATTTATACATTCACACAACTCGAAAATATTGGGAACATACAAAGATTCCTTGGTATGGTCAATCAAGTGGGGAATGTCCTACCATATTTATCAATCAATGAGCCCAAAATGGGATCTGTTTGAAAAAGTGCCAACATTTGGATTGCATTATCTGTATTCCAAATCAATACCGTTGATGATTGGTCTTTCACCAGCAGAATTCTTAATTGGTCAAAAATTAAAAACCTATATCCCTTTACCAAAGCAGCAGCTCACACAAAACATTACAGCAAAAGATCGCCACCATATAAAATTGCATGTACAGTGGCAAAAAAGGAAATTAATTGAAGTGGTATAAAACCCTCTACTAACAGAGCAGCTAATATGGATAAGAGTCTGACAAACTGTGAAGTTCTCAAAGAAATGGAACAGCTGCAATAATATCTTGTCTGAACAACATTTGGAGTTTTCAGAAGGAGTAGACAAGCTGTGATACTTTCAGAAACATGAGCAGCAAGTTGTATTGATACTATTGTGGTTGAGAAGATATGATACTCTCTTCATCGAATTGTGATTCTAGAGTCCCACAACTGAGAATAGACCAACATCTTAGGCCAGTAATACTAAGAACAAAAATAGGAACAGTGATGAAACCATTAGAGATACTCAACATGTGAAATAAGATTTTGGTGAGGGGGTTGGGAGGGGAGATGGCATGAATGTAAATAAGAATTCTGTTTGAGGCAAAACTTTGGAAGGGAGATGTTGCGTGAAGAGTTAAAGCAAATCAGACCATGATATGACTTTTGATGTAGGCATCACATAAGCAGAACATTCTAAACTGCAGACTGAGGAAAAAAGAACACTATCTGAAGGGATAACAAGGTGTAGAGCTGGATGAACACAGCAGGCCAAGCAGCATCAGAGGAGCAGGAAAGCTGACATCTCGGGTCGAGACCTTTCTTCAGAAATGGGGGAGGGGAAGGGGATTCTGAAATAAATAGGGAGAGAGGGGGAGGCGGATAGAAGATGGATAAAGGAGAAGATAGGTGGAGAGGAGACAGACATGTCAAAGAGGCGGGGTTAGAGCCAGTAAAGGTGAATGTAGGTGGGGAGTTAGGGAGAGGATAGGTCGGTCCAGGGAGGACGGACAGGTCAAGGAGGTGGGATGAGGTTAGTGGGCAGGAGATGGGGTTGGGGCTTGAGGTGGGAGGAATGGTTAGGGAGGCGGGAACGAGCTGGGCTGGTTTTGGGATGCGATCAGGGGCAGGGAAATTTTGAAGCTTGTGAAGTCCACATTGATACCCTTGGACTGCAGGGTTCCCAAGCGAAATATGAGATGCTGTTCCTGCAGCTTTCGGGTGGCATCATTGTGGCAATGCAGGAGGCCCAGGATGGACATGTCGTCCAAGGAGTGGGAAGGGGAGTTGAAATGGTTTGCGACTTGGAACAGCATCTCATATTTCGCTTTGGAACCCTGCAGCCCAAGGGTATCAACGTGGACTTCACAAGCTTCAAAATCTCCCCTCCCCCTACCGCATCCCAAAACCAGCCCAGCTCGTCCCCACCTCCCTAACCATTCCTCCCACCTCAAGCCCCACCCCCATCTCCTACCCACTAACCTCATCCCACCTCCTTGATCTGTCCGTCCTCCCTGGAATGACCTATCCCCTCGCTAACTCCCGACCTACATTCACCTTTACTGGCTCCAAGCCCGCCTCTTTGACCTGTCTGTCTCCTCTCCACCTATCTTCTCCTCTTTCCATCTTCTATCAGCCTCCCCCTCTCTCCCTATTTATTTCAGAATCCCCTTCCCCCCCACCATTTCTGAAGAAGGGTCTCGACCCGAAACGTCAGCTTTCCTGCTCCTCTGATGCTGCTTGGCCTGCTGTGTTCATCCAGCTCCACACCTTGTTATCTCAGATTCTCCAGCATCGGCAGTTCCTATTATCTCTGTAACTATCTGAAGGGACATGCTCTAACCAGGACTGTATATATACTAATGTATATAGTGTGATAAAGACTTGGAATTACTTTACCATGCCTACATTTAGATTACTGATAGAGTGAGGGGACAAGTGTAGTATCCAAAAGAGCACTATGGGAGCTGGGACAAACCAATTTAGATGCAATGGACAAACGGGACCATGGCAACAGAAATCTCTTCCATGATCAGCTCAATCCCACCTCAACTGATGCTCGGAAGAACTTGGGTGTACTTGTACAAGGAACATAGAACGGTAGCAAACAGGTCCAGCAAGCCAACAGGAAGTGAAATAGCACGCTAGCCTTTATTGAAAGAAGATTGGAATGCAAATGTTATACTGTCATTGTCCCATGCTTTGGTGGAACGACACCTGAACTAGTGTACACAATATTCAGCATCACACCTAAGGAAGGATACACTTGTTTGGAGGTAGTATAGTAAAGGCTTATCTGACTGGTCTTTGGAATGTGAGGGTTTGCATGTGATGACAGGCTCAATAAGTCGGTGTTGCACATTTTGGAATTTAGAAGAATAAGAGATGAACTCAACGACACACAAGTTTGTGAAGGGCTTGACGGGGTAGACAGTGGCTACTTCCCTTGTCTTCAGAATCTAGAACATAGGGCCAGACACTCAGGATAATCATTTAGGAATGAGATGTGGAAAATATTCTGCATTCTTCTTGTGAGTTGTGAATCTTTTGAATTTTCTATCCCAGAGGACTGTGCATGCTTTATAAAGTTAAGCCTGAGACAGACAGGTTTTTAGATAGATATTTGGTTTCTCATGCAATTATGAAGGGGGAAAATTACATTAAAATGCAGTTGATGCAGAAGATCAGTCACGATCTTGCACTGAATGGCTCAGCATATCGTATAATATACTCTCAGTCCTTTTTCTTACTTTCTTATTTTAGAGTTGAGAGGTAACAATGGTATTCTGACACTACCAGGGTATTCAATATGCTTCTTAATCGTGAGAGAGAGAGAGGAGAAAATCTATAGGAAAATCCAGGAGATTTGCAAGAGATGCTTTGGGCCTTTAATTACTCCAATGCTATTTAGGATAATTTTCCCCCTTACGCTAACATACTTCCCTTTTTTTCTCGGTATTGTGTTGAGACTTATGAACAATAATTCTTCCTAAAAGTACCAGTGGGACTGAGGTTTCAGCATGAACAAACATTGATCAAGTTTCACTCATGATATCAATGTTGGAAAGTCCACAATACCTCCAGAAAGCGTGAGGCATCTTTAATGTCCTTTTGGGTCAGAATCTCTGGATCCACAAATATCCAAAAGAATGGTCGTTCATCTGTTTCTTTGGGCCTAGCATATTGAAGTATACGGTAATACTGAAAAATGATCCTGCCTAATACAGGGAAAAAGAAGTAGGGCGTTTTCTTAAATTAGAAACATAACATCTGGAAATATTTAATAGCATCTATGAAAGAAGAAATAGTTAACATTTCAGGTTAATGGTAATCAGAATCCTGAAGGGTTTGAAATACAATAGGTTAGAATCATGTAATCATGTCTGTCATAGGAAGAATCATAGGTTGTACAGTACAGAAGAGGACATTCAGCCCATCAAGGCTGTACTACCAAAAGTATACAATGACTACACTAGTCCCATTTTCCCAGACTAGACCCCATAGCCTTGAATGTTGTGAAGCAGAGAAGAGCCAAGTGACAAAGCAGTCTGTGCTGCAGAATTATAGAGAGCTGCAGAATTAAATACAGTGGTATTGAACAAGAACAAAAAGTACATCTTGAAGTGTAAAAGGCAGAATGATGAGCATAATTCTATTCAAGATCAATAACAAGGGGAAGAACAGGAGTACGGCAAAAAACATACAGCAAAATAGGAAATAATCAGGGAGCAGAGATCATGATCTGAAATTGTTGAAAACATTATTAAGCTGGAAGGCTATACTGTACCCTCATTGAAATAAGAGACACTGATCTCTAAGTTTATGCTGGGCTTATTTGGTACATTGCAGAAGGCTAAGGACAAATTGGAAAATTAAAATGCCAGAACACTGGAAGCTCAAGATCATGCCTGTGGACTGAAGGGAGGAAATTTGTAAAATGAAACCATGAAAGAATAGGAAGATAAAGAAAGGAATACCAGAAGTGTGAGCAGCCACAATTAGAGGGTAGAAATAAGCAGATTTGTCAATCTTGCTGATGATGATTTGGACTTGTGTTACAATATTGTTTTCACAGGTAAACAACTGTTAATAGCTCTTACCTGAACAATGATGAACTGAAGTGTCCTCCTGGCAGACACCAATCACAAAGTCAAATGGTCCCTTTTGCTCTATCTGTTGTGACAAAGTCAGAACACATGTAAACACATATACAGTGCAAAGTTAATTTACAAAGATGTCAAGGGTACACCAAAACCCATTTCTAAGATTAAATTTATTGTTCTTACATTTTGTCGAGTAACATTGTCCAAATCCTTCAAAAACGTTAACATTTCTTGATTAGCATTATGAACTCTGTCCAAAATTCCAATGTCCTGTAAATCTGAATCAACACAGTAAGCAAATATTATGAAACACATGGCGCTACATATTTACAGACAGGTTCACTCATTTTGTATTCTCAAAGTGCAGCCACACATGCAGGAGCCTGGGATGTAGCACGCAACACTGATCCTTCACGTCCTCTTGAAAACTGGCTACATGCTGGGAATATGGAAATCAGAGAATTTACTGCTCATAGACAATGAAGCTGAGGAAAACAAGAGATGATAACTGAGTCAACATAAATTTAATTGTATTTTTTGTTCTTTATTTTTCGTTCTTTATTTTTCTTCATTTGATTTTTGTGTTTTGTTTCAATTTCCTCAAAGCTCTGCTTGTGGCATATGTGGTTATATTCAGGAGCTATATTCTCTCCAAAATGTGGTGTTCCCAGTGGAAAGTGTTACTCATTGGAAGCAAAGCCTGGAAATTATCCACTCATTTTCTGGGGGACAGATCAGGGCAGGAGCCCTTGTAATCTTGTCCAGGATACAGAACACAGAAATTAAACATATTTTGGACCGATGTACACACTTCCTTAATACAACTGAGGCAGTGGGACTGGAGAGCTGGAGAGCTGAGCAATTTGTTAAAATCTAATTTGAAGCTGCTATATTCTCAAACATGATTGATGATTCTAAAATCCATTGCCACAAAAACAAACTTTCCTTTGAAAGGAGAGTGAATCTCACTTCAGCCAGGAACAGTTCCTACAATAGAATCTGCACAGTATGGAAACATGTCTTTTGGCCCAACAAGTCCACACCAACTCTCCAAGGAACATCCCACCCAGACCCACACCCCCACCCTATCCCTGTAAACCTGCATTTCCCATGGCTAGTCCACCTAACTTACACATTGCCGGACACTATGGGCAATTTAGCATGGCCAATCCACCTAACCTGTACATCTTTGGATTCTGGGAGGAAACCCACGCAGACACAAGGAGAATGTGCAAACTCCACACAGATAGTCACCTGAGGCTGGAATTGAACCTGGTCCCTGGTGCTGTGAGGCAGGACTGCTAACCACTGAGCCACCATGATGTATGGATACTCAGTGTTAGGGACAAATAAAGACATCACTCACAGAATGACAGATTAACAGAATTAGTGCAATGCATAAAGAGGCAATTCAGCCCATTGTGTTAGCTGCATTGACTCTTCAAATGATCATTTCACTTAGTGCCAGACTCCTCCTTCTTCCTGTAACCCTACACATTTTTGTTTTGAAATAACATTCTTATTCTCCTTTGAATTGGTCAAATGAACCTACGTCCAGCACACTCTCAAGCAGCAATACAAGTAATTCTGATGAATGGTATGTCCCAACCAGCCCAGCCCTTTCTCTGGAACCTGCCTGGTAGGGGATGGTTGTACTAACAGCCCAAACTCCAGCCTATTGTAAGATCAGAGAAATAAGCGAGTGTTGTCACATCATCCTAAAATGCTGTGCTTGCTCACTAACAAAAAAATCAGAAGTGAAGATTACCATCACACTAAACATCTCAACAAACTGGGGTCAGGCAGTTGGTGCTCTTTTTATCCAGTAACCTTTTCTTGAAAGCATTATCTGTGAATGCCACTCTGTGGTGAGAGAATTAGATTGTGGAATCATATTTTACATTGTCTGGAAAAATCAGGCAGGTTTTGGGGGCTGACGGAGGGAAAATGGGGAGGGTGCATGGTCGTTAGGGCAGGGAGTGACTTCCAGCCGGGGGGTAATCTTTGCATTGAGGAGTTTCCAGGATTGGAATGCTTATGCCATTTAATTTAAAGTGACCATTTTTCTGCATATCTGATAAATCCAGTGTTCTACGTTGTTAGCACAGAACTTTGTTTGAAAGGTCAGACAATTGGAAAAAGAGCTGTCATGGAGATTACAAGATCAGTTCATGTGCTTTATACCTCTGCACATTTATTAACAGGGAAAGGTTGAAAGTAAAAATGTCTTATGCTGTCAGGTAGGATGAATCAGTTCTCACCTTTAGTCATATTGCTGAAGAGGGACAGAACTCTAATCGGATTTTGTTTATCTATAGGAACTGGTGCATAGATTCGTATGCGGTCCTGTTAGAAAATGGATGTTTGTCACAATACTATTAAACATACATTCTCGATGTTTTTTAGATAAATATTACAAATTATATCAAGAATCAAATGTTTTCTTTCACATTGAAGATATTCATTGACTGTTACAACAATAAATGAAGTCAAGTGTGCCCCTCATTATGAACCAATTTAGAATAGTTTATAATGATAATTTTTAATGTGTTTGTGTTTAAACTGTCATTATCACAATTTAATTTCACATTGTTTAGTCTTTGCAATTCCCACTTTATTCAAAAGGGTGTAAGAGGTTAGATAGCATGGTAAATTGTGTGGATGGGAGCAGGAAGTTACAATTGAACTGAAATAAATTAAGAGGGCTAAACTGTGGCAAGTGGATTTAGCTCGGGATCGATTATGATGAAAGCAAAAAGAAACAAATTAGAATAATTATTAATGACTAACAACTAGAAATTTGGAGAAGGGAAGAGATTAGGTGTCCAGGTTCAGAATCACTCAAAACTAGTGCACTGATCCACTGATCCAAATGTAATAAAAGGAAGAGGAATACAATGTTGTTGTTTATTTCAAGAAAGCTGCAAGTGGGCATTAATTATGGTTTAGTCAGCCTATGTCTGACCTCATCCGAAATATTATTGTTTCAGGCACTAAATCTCTTGAAGAATATACCAACAGCAAAAGTTCTTTAGTTTGACTGATTCTTTTATTTATCATGTTTCAAAATCATTTACATGATGAAGGAGAACTAGAATCAAATATTGCAGTAGCATCACAACAAGACTGCGAGCAAATTTGTGTCTTTTGAAGCTAATTTGTCCTTTTCGAACCAAATGTACATGAAAATACAAACTCCTTTTTAAAAGGGACTTGCTCTACAGGCAAGGATGTGAAGGCCTCGCCAACTGGAATATTTGTGCATATTTCGTCTCCATAAATAAGAAAGGGTAGACTTGCTACAGAGGGAGTGCAGTGGATGTTCACTAGGTTGATACTGGTGGTCCAATGAACTGTCCAATGAGGAGAAATTGGTTTGACCGGGCCTGTATTCATCAAAGTTTGGAAGGATGAGAGGGGATCTGATTGAAATGTATAAAATTCTAACAGGCTGGACAGATTAGATACAGGGAAGATCTTGAACCAAAGGACACAGTCTCAGGATACAGTGTAGGCCACTTAGGACTGAGATGTGGAAAACTGAAAGGATACAAAACCTGTTGAATTCTGTACCACAGATGACTATGGAGACCAAGTCACCGAATATATTCAAGAAAGAAAAGTGACAATTTTTGAGATTTTGAAGGCATTAAAGCATGGGAGAAAGCAGGAATATGGCATTAGAGGATCAGCCATGATTGTACTGAATGGCAGAGCAGGGTCAAAGGGTAGGATGGTCTACTCCTGTTATTAGTTTTTCTATTTCTCTAATTCTTCAATGAAGTTCTTGTCTTCCTTCCTCTGGTGCAGGTGATACTTTCTGTTGTTGCATTATATCTCATTAATCTTAATTTGAATGTTTTTATCCAGTGTGTCACTTCTTGCAATTGCTTTGGTGTTCAACAACATTGCTAATGATTTGTGGTATGTTTCTGTTTCACCTTGCAACCCTAGGACATGATAGAATTGTCGTTTGCATGCCCGTGTTGCTGCTAGCACGCCCATGTTGCTGCTAGCACTTCTTTTTCAACCACAGTGCATCTTTGATCAGTTTCTCTTGAAAATGTGGGTAAATTGATGTTCTTTTCCAGACCTTTTAAAATTTGAAATAACACAGGCCCTAGTCCAATTGATGTTTATCTATGAAGGCTGGCAGTTTAGGATCATGCTGTGGTGGAATAGAGGATGTAAGCTTTTCCTTTATTTCTTTCAAGGGGCTTTGGCTGATTTTTATTCCAACAACATGTCTGAGGACCTGACACAAAAAATCGTTTGTTTATTTGTGAAAAATATGATAAATAATTGACCACATAGTTAACCATTTGCTTGAACCTCTCCCATTTTGTGAATTTCTGCATAATGCAAACTCCTGGATAGTCCTTTTCTTCTTCGGCTCTGGTGTAATGCCTGATACATGAACAATATGTCTGAAGAACATGGTAGTCAGCTGTGAGAGCTCAGTCCAAATAGTATGCTGAATGGGATGAGAAGTTTAGATTCTTTACATAATGGTAACAATCAGAAACCACTTTAAACATCATTTTTGGTTAAAGTTATGCTGTTCACTTGCTTTGCTAAACTTTGATCCCTGGATACTGTTATGAAGCAGAGATTGACCCCCCTCTGAGAACTAAAACTGAAACACCCAAAGGGGAGCACCTCACCCTATAATCTGTAAAAGGAGTGTGAAAAGTGGTGTAACCTGCCTTCCTGCAACTCTTAGTGGTTAAACAAAATAAATCCCTCACACTCACTTTAAAATCAACAAGTAACAATTTATTTATCTAACTCTAACAGTGAACAAATTAACTAAACAATTAAGAAACTGAATAAATCCCTTCTAACTACTAACGATTCCCAAATAAAGCAAGATTATAATCATATGCTGTTCCAATAAATATGAGTCCTACTTATATAAAAACGTAGAATTTAGTCTCTCAAAATTACAGCCAGATTCTGTGCCTTCTCTGTCAACTCTTTGTCAGGAATTTCTTCTCTGTCGATTCTCCTGTCAGGAATATTAGCTAGTTGTGCCATTGATACTGTTGTTATTTACATGGTGCTTTCTCTAAGACATAGAGGAGGCTGTGAGATCCAGTAATTCTCTCTTAAGAGCTGAGGGCCGTAACTCTGGCAGATGGCAACTAGCTCTGGAATCTTTGTCCAACTGCCCCCTCCTTTTTATACCCTTGATGACATACCAATATTTCTTACAAAAGGATTGTTCTTATGTTGTCAAAACCATCAGACTTAAATTTAACAGGTTTTTGGTATCTAAGTGCCTGGTTCAAATTGATTGGCTAAATTCAAAAGCCTGTTGTCTTGGTTAAAACTGCTGCTTAGCCTGCTAACTGTATGACTTCTCGATACAATTCAGCTACTCTCTGTGTACTTGCAAACTTTCAAGCTGCTGCTCACAGACATCCAGTCTCTAAGCACAGAAAAACCACATCATCTTTTAAAGGGACCATGCAATGCTTTCCCCCCCAGCATTTTACAAACACCAACTTCTAACTTCCTGCCTCCCAATCTACAATTACTTTGCCCAACTTCACAACAAATACCATAGGGTGAATTTCTCCCTCTCTTACTGTCCAGATGGACACAAATTCTGAATGAGCTGTTTGGTTGTGGAATTGACGCAATGTGGAAAATCTCTTCGTAATTTGGTCACTAATGAAACCGCTGCTTGTTGAAATACTGCCTCAATCTCATGTTTTACTTTTTTAAATAGGAGCAGAACTTTTTTTAGGTGTGAGTAGGCGAACTGGTATGCATCTGCTCCCAACTTTAAGGATATCTAGCTTTATGTGCTAGCTTTAGCCTTTCCAATGAAGAACTTTAGGATTTCTGTTCTGAGTCATCTCCTTTCTCCTCGCTGCCAACTTCATCAACCTTGAAAATACATCACAGATTGCCCTGTGCTTTTCTGCTCAATAAGGACCATTCTTGATTTTGAATCATGTATAAAGACTAGAAGATTGGTCTTTCTACATCGTGCACTCATGCAGTCAACCGGGCTGTTACTTTTAACTGAATGTATCACAGTCTATGAATTCAAATGGTGTGTGGCTACAGTGTTTCTTGATGCTGCTATTTTACAGTGTCTGAGAGGACTAATACACCTGTCGCCGCATTAAGTTTAAAATTCATTTCGCATCCACTTACCCCTACATCAGCATTTTAATACTTACTTTTTCATTCTTTGTTACTACCATAACCTGTTTTAAAATGGTTCAGGGATAGTAGGAACTGCCGATGCTGGAGAATCTGAGATAACAAGGCATAGAGCTGGATGAACACAGCAGGCCAAGCAGCATCAGAGGAGCAGGAAAGCTGACGTTTCGGGTC
>NC_063337.1:96547831-96600520 GCF_021869965.1 Rhincodon typus | reverse complement strand
CAGAGAGAACACTTCATCATTGCATCTCCAGCCCTTTCTTGTTGCTTTCCTGATGACAGCTCAATGTGGGTGCCTTCACCTTTATGCTCAACATATTGTACTGTTTCAAATGTTATTTTTTTGCCACAAGACATCTCTTACACCCTTAATAATGACTATTTTGTTTTCTTACTTCAGCTTGTCCTTGAAACTCTAAAAACAAAATCTCTCAATGGGACATATTTATTGTTACATATTTGGAGTTGTCTGATAAATGATTTAGGTCATTGATAAATGAATCTATGCCCTCTCCTGGCTTGTGATTCCATTTATTATTTTTTCCTGATTATTGTATTGTACTAAAGACTGTGCACATATCAAAAGCTCTGATAAACTCATTCTAAGTGGGTACTTACTAAAATGGCATTGTCCGCAATGCTGCTAATTGCATACGGTAGTTTAGTGTAATGACCAGCAGCTTACTTGATTTAGATGCCAACTCTGGCGCAATGAGTAAATCGTTTGCACCAATTAATTGAATGAGTGAGTAAGTGAGTGATTGAGTGAATGAGAGCAAGTCTATATTTGGAGGAGCAGCTGCTCACCAATTCCTTTGTTTCTATTTATAGGGACAACACTTTTCAAATGGTTGCCCCCATGGTTAAATATTCCTACATAACTTGTCAATTTTGGCAGTAAATTCACCCATCGCCCTATGTATTGAGAATGTTGGACTGTAGAGGATTAAGAAGGCATTAATCATCATTTTCCCAAGAGTGTTTGGGTGTGGGCAACAAATGTTACCCTCGGTATTAATGCTTGCATGTCTTGAAAGAATGAAACAAATTTAATCACAGCTCAGCTGTAACTTATCCTTCGATCCATATCCTTTAATTATCTCGCCTAACAATAAATCATCCTCAATTTTTACACCTTCAGTTGACCTAACCTGTTTTTTTTAATGGATTGTTTCAGATTTCCAGCATATTTTGTATTTACATTACTCATCTTCATCCTTCAAAACAGTACGTTAAGGTTATGTCCATTGCTCAAGGCTCTTGAACTAGATGGAATAATTTCTATTTAATTACACTAGCAATTTCTTTAACATCTTGAACATTCCAATTAATAAAAAGTCCCTTAATCTTTTAAACACAAGGAGATAGAAGCTCACACAAGCCAACAAGTAATTGGTTCCTATGATTCTTATGATATCATCTCAGTTAGAATATACGAAATAGGAGTGGATCTTTTGGTCATTCAACATGAACATGGCTTATCATTAAAATAACTACATTTGCCTGCCTGCTTCCTATATTCCTTGATTCCCTGAGGGGTCAAGCATCTATCCAAGTTTCAATGATGGAGCAATTATTACCTTCAGAGATAAGGAATTCCAAAGACTCACAAACCTTTGAGTGATGAAACTTTTCTAAATAATTGCTTCCTTATCCTGAGACTGTGTACCTGTGTTCTAGATTTGACGATTAAGGGAAATAACCTGTCAGTCTCTTATCCAATCAAAGGCCTTCAAAGTCTTGGTGAACGTGCATCGCACCCCTTCTCAGGTCCATTCATTCTTCCCCAGATAGAGTCTCCAGAAAAAAAATGCATAACTTCAAATGGGATCCAACTAGAGCTATATATAGCAATAAAACTTTCATTTCTTTGTACTCACTTCTCTTTGAGATGAAGGCAATCCGTTGACAATCATATTTTTGAACCTGTCCACCAGCTTTCATTGATTTCAGTATTGGACTCGTAAATCTCTCCTCTCATTTACTATCTTCTTGCCGTGAAAGGAAACTCCAATCTAACCTTCTTAAGTACAAAGTATTGCTGCAGAATTCCTGGACATTGACCTGTTTTTGTAGCCACATTATTCATATGACTGATCCAATTCAGCTTCTAGTCAATGGTAGCCCCCAAGCTATTGATATTGCCTTGAGATGTTTTATTACATTAAGAAGTGCTACATAAATACAAAGTATTATTATTATTTCCACGTGCCCTCAGATAAACTGCATGCTATTTTATTAATATTTCTGGCATGGAGTTTGACATATTGTACGTGGAGGAACATGCTGAGGTTGAGCTTCTGTTGGGGGATTTTGCCTGTCAGGTAATGGTAATGAACATTGGGGTTTGTAATGGCAAAGTTGAGAGTCATTAAAACAAATTGATATTAAATGATGAGTAAACCATTCAATGCTTGCATTGTTTATATTAGTCTTAACGAATAATGCTCTCAGCAAAGTAAAACTGCTAAGCCAGAAAATGGCTACAGTGCAGGTTAAAACTGAAGTCAATTGTTAAGGGCTTTTTTTTTGTCATGACTTTGATGGAGTAGGATTGGGCAAGTTAACACTCTTAGTCACATTTTTAGTTCCCTGCACATTGATTTCTGTACATAGCTCTCGAAAGGAATTTTTGAAAAGGAAATAAAAACTTGGACTACTTTAGCTCCTTATACCATCCCGGGATATTCCAAAGCATGCAATGAATGACAAATTAACAAAGTCTAGTCACTACTGTTCTAAACAATGATATTTCAATTGAAGGAGCCATTACACTTACACTTTCTTGGTCAAAGAACTGCTTCAGCTTTAGTTGCCACCTCCTCTTTCTCCGGAGTACACCGAAGGACTGAACTGAACAGCACATGAAACACACCCAGGGTTCCATCGCTTCAGCCTGCTTTGCAGCACCAGGCTTCACAAGAGCATCCAAACACTCACAACAGTAGCACCTACAAGGCATTGGCAACATTGTTCATTCACAGGAACATCAATGAGAAACTATCACCAATTTTATGCAGCTGCTTGTTGTAATTGAATCAGGCTATTCACTATGCTGAACAATGAAATAGATAAAAAAAAGTTATACCAATAATCTATTTATTCCACCTGTTCAATAGTGGTTACATGAAGATTTATTATATAACACATAGAACATTCTGATTGCTGGGACATTTTAAATGTATAAATATATAGTTCATTACATCTAATCAATGGGAGGATTTTCAGGTTTAAACGTTAAAATGTTAAACAAGTTAGAGCTTGTACAAGGATATGCTCCAGAAACATGGGTATATGCATCTCCAAAAACAAATCACACCACCAAATCCATTGACCTGATTTATCACAATTAGAGTCATAGAGATGTACAGCATTGAAAAAGACCATTCGGTCCAATTTGTTTAATCTGACCAGACATCCTAAATTAATCTAGTCCCATTTGCCAGCATTTGGCTCATATCCCTGTAAACCCTTTCTATTCATATACCTATCCAGATGCCTTTTATATGTAGTAACTGTACCAGACTCCACCACTTCCTATGGTTGCTTGTTCCATACATGCACCACCCTCTGTGTGAAAAAGTTGCCCCTTCGGTCCCTTTTAAATCTTTTCTCTCTCAGCTTAAACCTATGACCTCTAGTTTTGGAGATAGTAGGAACTGCAGATGCTGGAGAATCTGAGATAACAAGGTGTAGAGCTGGATGAACTCAGCAGGCCAAGCAGCATCATAGGGGCAGGAAGGCTGATGTTTCGGGCCTAGACCCTTTTCTGATGAAGGTCTAGGCCCGAAACGTCAGCCTTCCTGCTCCTATGATGCAGCTTGGCCTGCTGTGTTCATCCAGCTCTACACCTTGTTACCTCTAGTTTTGGATTCCCCTACCCCGGGAAAAGACTTTGACTATTCATCCTATCCATGCCCCTCATGATTTTATAACCTTCTATAAGGTCACCCCTCAGCCTCCAACACTTCAGAAAACATAGCCGCAGCCTATCCAACCTCTCCCTATAGCTCAAATCTTCCAACCCTGGCAACATCCTTGTAAATATTTTCTGAACCATTTCAAGTTTAACAACATCTTTCTTGATACATTCTTGTCTTTTTCTGCCACTTGAAACTTTGTTTTTGGAACATTAATTTGCAAAATCCATCTGCATGCCTGCACACAATGCACATCGTAGGGTGTACGCATTAGCAGCATGTTTGCTCCAATCTAATGTGTTTGCGCTCCATCTGTTGCATAAGATTGGTATTACACTGGCTCAACATTAATCTTCACTATTCTGTATTAAGACAGATAGTCCTTACAGGTAGACACAATTACAGACAAACACCACCCATTAACACAGATACTGTACAGTAAAAAAAATTAATACCACATTAAGACAAATATTGCTATTTAATCTCTCTAGCCAGTCACAGATCTTCTCCTTTAATGCTTTCTTGTTCTTTTCCCTTTCCCTTCTTCTGTTTTGGCTTAAAATCTGTTCCATCCTTAACTTGCCATGTCTGATGAAACATTAGCTTTGTTTCTTTCACAAACTGTTCATGTTGTTATGTAGAATCTTTGCAATTTTCTAATTAGTTCAAGAGATTGAATAAGGAAAAACAACTTTAATGTTAATTATGTGTTTAGAATACAATTAGTGGAGATGATGACAAGGAATCCAACACTCCCTCAAAGAACTTCTGCTAAGGTTTCTGAAGAAAAATGATTAATGTCTTAAAAGCATACTGCCTGTACCTCTTACACCCAGAGTTTCCACACATCAGCACTTTGGTTCCACCACAGCAAATTGTGCAAAAAGATTGGTACCCATCCTGATCATAAAGGAACATAGTCTCCAAGAAATTATCCTAGTGAAAGAAACACATAGCTGTTACAGTGCAAATAAAACTGTAAACATAGAGAAATGTATGAAAGCCCGTCAGTACTTGAAAGGAGCAAAGAAATCATCAACGAATGGAATAGTTTAGGTTAGATGGGCTTCAGATTGGTTTCACAGGTCGGCGCAACATCGAGGGCCGAAGGGCCTGTACTGCGCTGTAATGTTCTATGTTCTATGTTCTATGTTTTGAATGTCCACCTTTTCCAGATTCTGTACTCTTGTTAAAAAACAAAGTACAGCTATTGAAGCAGGTCTGAAATTAAAATAGAAAGCATTGGCGAAACACAGTCCTGCCTGCTTCAGTGGAAAAAGAAACTCGGTTAATGTTTTGAGTTCGATATGACTTATTCAGAACTTAAAACGCAGACCTGGACACTGAACTGAAATCTAAATTACAGATTTTGGAATTTGCTATTATCTGGAAAAGCAATTATATCGAAAACCAAATTGACTCATATCCATATAGCAAGGAGGATTAAGTGAGTGAAAAAAAATGACTGCTTTTGGGTGGCATGCTAGTTCAGTGATTAGCAAACTGTGCCAGGGACCTGGGTTCAATTCCACCCTCAGGCTATATGTGCGGAGTTTGCATGTTCTCCCTGTGGGTTTCCTCTCACAGTCCAAAGATATGCAGGACAGATTGATTAGCCCTGCTAAATTATATCTAAATTATATCCATAGTGTCCAGGGATGTGCAGGCTAGTTGAATTAGCCTTGGAAGTACAGGGTTATAGGGATAGGTTGGGTCTGGGTGGGCTGAATGGCCTGCTTCCATACTGTAGGGATTCTATTATCTCAGTCCTGAATCATCTACAATCTGTAAACTAAACTGCAAAGTTAAACGTGCTTGCTAAATATGGTATTGTGGAAATTTTGTTTCATTTTTCTTGTTCTGCATTTGAGTTCTTTGCTTAGGTGGACAAATTGGGAACAATATAGGAGCAAATTACTGCAGATGCTGAATCTGTAAAGCATAAAAAGCTGGAAATCACAGTGGGTAAGGCAGCATCCATGGAGAAAGATCTATTTTCCAAGGCTACTTTGTACTTGTACTCGCAATCTATAAAATAACTTGCATCAATTCCATTGAAGTTAACTCTCTCAACAGATATAAGGCATCCCATTACCTCTCATTAATAGTGACAAAGCCATTGGCCCATTTACTAGTTAACATAGTTGTCATACACATTTGCATTTCCCTGTAGATTATTTTATGTTCAGTACCTTACATGGATCACAAAGTCCTCCTTCAAAGAGTGGATGCTGAGTAATCACTTGTAGACTCCCACAGCTGATGCATATTTCTATCATGTAAAATATGAGTGCGATTTACTCCACTGTCTGCAGCAAAGCTTCCATATACTTAGTAAGTATCATATCATTTGCAAGAACTTTTAGCCACACTTGAGGGCAGAATAATGTACATGTCAGAGCTTATCTGGAATTCAGAGTGAGATTTAAATTTATTCAAAATCATTCATTTACAGAGAATTACAATCAAGCTCTTAGAAGTGTCTACATCAATTTGCCAATTTTCCTCCATCAAAAAACACTTCTGATTCTAATGCATAATTATTTTATATCATTTCTGTGTCTTGTGCCTTTTATCTCTTATGCAGATTATTCAAATGAGAATTCAAATTACAAGGTTAAATAGAGCCATTAATGTACTGAAATGACTAAAAACACTTCACAATAATGTTATACAGCAAAGTTGCACAGCAAGGCACTTTAGGAATGTTAGGATAAAACTCATAAAGGTCAAACTAAATGGATAACTCTTGCAAATAGCGGGAATGATTGAAAAGGTAACTTTTCTGATAACTGATTATACTTTTCATTTACTCACATAGTTTCCTCACAAAAATGATACTTCCATGGGTATTATCAGCTTATTGCACTCAGTTGAAATGACCACACCTTTGTGTCCCCAAACAGTGAATATTATCCAGCTAGTCTGCTGTAATAAAAACAGAAGTTGCTGGAAAAGCTCAGCAGGTCTGGCAGCATCTGTGAAGAGAAATCAGAGTTAACATTTCAGATCCGGTGACCCTCCTTCAGAACTGAGCTTTTCCAACAACTTCTGTTTTAGTTTCTGATTTACAGCATCTGCAGTTCTTTTCAGTTTGTAGTCTGCTGTAATGGCTGGCATTGTCAACCCTGCCTATCAGCTCACTCTAAGCCTGCTTAGGCAGACAGTGCAATTTTCAGTTTTGTGGCTGCCCAAAGATATTCTTATGAGGGGGGAAAAATGCAAACCAACAAACCCAAAATCCTCCCTATGAAAAAGCAGCTAGACATTAAAGCCAACATCAACAGGGACCCAGGTCTGATTCCACCCTCAGGCGACTATCTGTGTAGATTTTGCACATTCTGCCTGAGTTTCCTCGAGGTGCTCCAGTTTCCTCACACAGCCCAAAGATGTGCACATTAGGTGGGTTAGCCATGGGAAATGCAGGTTTATGGAGATAGTTTAGGGGATAGGGATCTTTGGAGGATGGTGTGGACTCAATGGGCCGAATGGATCATTTCCACATTTTAGGGATTCTATGATTCTATGAACAAGAAAACAAGTGCATGCAACAGTTGTTGGGTGAATAATACAATTGAGATTAAAATTCAGTACAGAAGGTTCAGAAGGAAGCTGAAAGAAAAGTAAATATAAAAGAAACAGCATGAAAAGAGATGGACAGCAAAAATCTAAGGAAATGTAAAATATTCTTCTGTAAGCATATAATTAGTAAAAAGCAGGTTAAAGGAGGATTGGGGATCATTAGGGGTCAAAAATGATTTACACACAGAATCAAGGGTATTTCTGAGGAATTCAGTCAAACTTTGCATCAGTCATTACTAAAGAAGGTACTGCCTGGGTCATAGCAAAAAATGAGGTGGTTCAGACACTTGAATGGATAAAATTAATGAAGAGGTGTTATTGGGTTGATTGTATTTAAATTAGATAAGGCATCAGGGCCTGATTGGTTCATCGAAGGATCCTGTGAGAAGAGAAAGCAGGAGTCGCAAAGGCATTGGCCATATCTTTTCAATCCTCCTTACGTATAGATATGTATACAGGATGCTAGAGGACTGGGGAATTGTGAATGTCACAGCTGTAATCCCTTGCTCTCTATCTTGCATGTGCACACTAAACCTCAGTGAGCCAATGTGTTACTCACTTGGAATCATGTAACCACGTTTTTACTTCTTTCCTAGTAATGAGTGCTAACTGGCTGTGGAATGCTAACTCCTGTGAGCTGAGTTTGTCCCATCATGGTGGAATTGGCAATGGAGAATGAAATGGTACCCTGACCGAAGAACTACACTACAGACAGAAGAACAGAAAGGCAGGATGGAAAAATACTGATCGAGACAGATTCCTGCCAAAGCCCACGAGGTAATTTTAAAACCTACTCTGGAGCTGTGACCAGTCCTGTAGCCCATTGCTCCTGTCATGTACTGATGTCTCCTCCTTGACTCCATCATTGAAAGAATCATGCAGTTGGAGGTATCATCCCTGAAAACTGCCTGTTTTTATTCAAACAAAACTTTAAATAGCAGGCCAGAGTAATTACATATGACCATGATTTCAAATAGGACAATAATGTGATCCAAAAAAAAACAATTTAAGGGGTCAGAAACTGATCTTTGCCTCATATGATACACAGTCAGAGCAAGGGGAAGGTATATAAAAAAAAAGACTTTTCATAAACAACTTGCTATTGCACTCAGGTAAGAGTGGCTTGGTCATCTGCTTTGTAATCACCAGGAGATCTATTAACGGATTGACCACCTGAGACAAGCCTTGGTTTGTGGGACTTCTATGCAACCAATGAATGTGTGCTATTGCTTAGTAATGTAATAAAGTAGCATCACATTAAGTGGAACTGCATCCAAGTTGTAAACGCTGGAAGAACTGCAGATGCTGTGAATTAGAAACAAAAGCAGAAATTGCAGGAAATGCTCAGCACGTCTGGCTGCATCAGTGGAGATAAATCAGAGTTAACGTAACAGGTCTGCTAAAGGGTCACTTGACCCAAAACATTAACTCTGATTTCTCTCCACAGTTGCTGCTAGACCTGCTGAACTTCTCCAGCAATTTCTCTTTTTGTATTCAAGTTGTGAGGTGCCATTGATATCTAGCCGAAACCTTTAGACCTAAAAGTTGGTTTTACAATTTGGCGAGCCTAACCAGTCATTTGAAAGATAAAGAAATGGTAAAACATATTGTGGATGGGTTAGTCACGAAGTGCAAAACAGAGGTATGACCTCTTCAGCACTGGTAGGTTTGGGTTATTCTGAATAGGAATGATCTGGTAAGTTACCTCAGAGGTGGATAATTCAGTTACTGAAAGGGAACGGTTGATAGATGCTTGTAAACCCATTCCAAAAGGAATGTGGAGAAATGAAACTTTGAATGGAGTCAGAGAAAGGTTCATTGGAATTAAGTCAGGAGCAACTCAGTAACCCAGAATGTTGTTGAAAAAAGATACGGCAGGGAAAATATTTGAGTATAAGTCGGGTCTCGTGCTTTTTTTGGAGTTTTATTTGTATTCATTTATGGGATGTGGGTGTTGTTGATTGGGCCAGTATTTATTGCTCATACCTAATTTTCCTTGAATGTGGAATTGAGCTGCCTTTTTGAACCACTATAGTCCATTTGATGTAGGTAGACCTACAATACCTGAGGGAGTGAGTTCTAGGATTTTGAGCCAGCAACACTGAAGGAACAGCAATACATTTCCAAGTCAGGTTGGTGAGTGGATTGGATACCTGCTCTTTTGAATGGTCTAGTACTACCACCCACTAGGAAAATATTTATCATGATGTTCACCTTGACATCAGATGGAGTGAATAAAATTGGCTGAAGACTGGCATTTGTGATGCTGGGGACCTCCAGAGGAGGTCGAGATGGATCATCCACTCAGCGTTTCTAGTGGAAGATTGATGCGTTGACGTCCTTGGCTGAAGATGAGTGCAAAAGGGCACCAATGTCCAGAGCTCACCCATAATTGAGGATGGCATATTATAGAATATCCTTCTCTAGTGAATTGTTGAATTTTCCACCAATATTCATGACTGTATGTGGCAGACCTGCAGAGCTTAGATCTAAGACAACAAGGTGCAGGGCTGGATGAACACAGCAGGCCAAGCAGCATCACTGGAGCAGAGAGGCTGACGTTTCGGGCCTAGACCCTTCATCAGAAAAAGGAGAGGGGAAGGGGGTTTTGAAATAAATAGGGAGAGAGTGGGAGGCGGATAGAAGAGGGATAGAGGAGAGGATAGGTGGAGAGGAAACAAACAGGTCGAAGAGGCGGGGATGGAGCCAGTAAAGGTGAGTGTAGGTAGGGAGTTAGGAAGGGGATAGGTCAGTCCAGGGAGGACGGACAGGTCAAGGGGGCGGGATGAGGTCGGTCGGTAGGAGATGGAGGTGCGGCTTGAGGTGGGAGGAGGGGATAGGTGGGAGGAAGATCAGGTTAGGGAGGCAGGGACGAGCTGGACTGGTTTTGGGATGCGGTAGGGGGAGGGGAGATTTTGAAACTTAGCTTAGATCTAATCCTTTGACTGTGCAATCACTTAGCTCTGTCTATCACTCGCTACTTATGCTGTTTGCGTGCAAGTAATGCTATTTTGCACCTTCACCAGATTGATACGTCATTTTAAGGGTATGCCTAGTGCTACTCCTGGCATGCCCTCCTGCACTCTTCATTGAATGAGGTTTGATCCCCTGTTGTGATGGTAATCTCAAAGTGGGGTATTTGCCAGGCCACTAGGTTGGAGATTGTGTTGGATTATGATTCTGCTGCTATTGCCTTATAAATGCTTAGTCTTGAGTTGCCAGACCTGTTTTTAGTCTGTCCTATTTAGCACAATGATAGTAACACAATGTGTTGTGTGGCACTATCAATGTTAAGTTGGTACTATAATTCGGCTTTCAGAGGTAAAGGAATAGTAAGAGTATGATGGCATTATTGAATGTAATGAAAGTACTTTTGTTTCAGTTAAATATACTAGTTGCTGGTTAGGTAGTGTTTTTTTTTGTTTGTTGCAGTAAAAGTCTTAAAGTGTAAAATTATATCCTTTCGATATTTCCATAGGTTGTTGGAACATTCATTTTTCTTTTAACGGTTATAGGTGTTTACAGGAATTGTGAATAATTTTATCATATTTCCTTAATTTTGCATACTATGCACTTCTTTATAAAGCCCAGGATCCTGTACATTTCATCAACTGCTTTCTCAACCTGCTATTCTTACTTCTTTTTACTGTGGAGACACAGTGCATCTTGGGTCACTTTTATTGGCCAGTTATCTGAGGGGCTGTAGTTTGCCTTGTAAAAAATAAAAGGAAATTAAGGATGACCAATTGCTGTCTTTGTCAACGTTCTCACATCCCATGAAAGATTTTAAAAAAAAAGCACACTACATTTTTTGAATTATTGACAGTTTTCAACTTACTTAGGAGTACTACTTTCCTGATGAAGTATTAGTCAATATTAGTGAAAGTGTCTATCAAATATCCCACACCTACATTATGGATGATAATGGATGATAATGGAATAGTTTAGGTTAGATGGGCTTCAGATTGGTTTCACAGGTCGGCGCAACATCGAGGGCCGAAGGGCCTGTACTGCGCTGTAATGTTCTATGTTCTATGTTCTATATTCTATGAAGGAAATTATCCCTTACACCAGTTAAAGCATGTCACAGAGAAAGGGTAAGAGGGAAAAAATGTAAGAAGAGGGAGTGGATGAGAAATAAATAATAGAAGTCGGCTCCAAATTACAAAAACATGATTAACAGAAGCTAAAGGCTCATGCATTGAAAAGGATGAAAGATGTAATGAAGGCTAGACTGATCTATTCACACCGAATGTTCGGAAATCATACGCACACTTTCCCACCATTTGTTACCTATTAAACTATCACAGGAAGCCACGTCAAGTGAGCTAGGATCTCCCATTTGTCTTTCCATTTGGCAAAACTCTTTTCTAACAGTTCAGATTCTTTACTTTGGATTATAAACATGCCTGTCCTATGAACGGTGATCAGACAATTCCAGGCACATCTCCAAAAGTCCAGGGTTTTAGGTAGTAGCATGTCCCAACACCATTACTACTGAAATATCCAGGATCAGATGTCATTCAGACCCAGGGTGATTTTATTTAGCAGAAAATCTGATGATGGAGCTGAAAGTGAAAGCTACTGCCAGGCGGATCATAGCTAGAAGAGGGCAATAAAAAAAATTTCTTCTATGCTTGTTTATGGATCAAGAGATGGCATACTAATGTAAGCTCCAAAAAATCTTCTATGGGCTTCATCTGCAGGCTTCCCTTTCCTTCCCATGAAAGCAATCATAAAGCTTGGCAATTTCTTTGAGCATTCATGAACAGATAGCTTCCATGTGATTTTCTGTTCCCATCTTCTGACCATCTCATCCTTCTCAGTGAGTCACATTTTGCAAAACTGAAACATTTCCTAGAACAAAAATAGTCCCAGGCCCAGTGATCACCATTGAAATGAGCACTTGTCATTATCTCAATGCCATATTATTGTGCTTGAATATTATCTCCAAATGCAGGGCTGAACCGTACACCTTTATACAATGGTTGTCTTGCTACTTCCTTCCTGCAACTACCTCTATCTCTATCCTACAGAACATAATTTTCATGCTCTCACTGACTTTGGTTTATAGATACTCCATCTGATCCCTCTGCTGTGTTGCAGAGTTCAACAAATGCAGTTTCCTTATCCACCTCAATCTATTCTTGATTCTCACTCTAAATCATTACTCTCAGTTCTTCACATGGTTTTACTATCTCTGCACTACTGCTTGATTCTGTTGCTAACCTTTCCATTTAGATGCATCCATTCTTTCTGTTGTTTACACAGCGTAAGTGCTATTTTTCAAAAAATCATTAGACGTAAAGCAATTGGGATATTATTGAGAAGTTTGAAAAGGAACTGAGCAATTTTTCATATAGTTCTTTCCTTTTCTTGTTCAACGTGTGAAATGCACACTTATGTTTTACTAGAGTCTTCCTGATCCATTATCCAAGTCCCAATCTATATTATTGCATTTCTGTTTACTTTTTTTGTTGATTCATATTTTATAATTCTCTCTTTTCTACTCTCTCCTTCCTCCACCCCCTGATGTTGCTACATTTAGTGATTTTCCTTAACCCAGTTGGTTCTGGTTCCTAGCATTTCTAACTGGATTTTTTTTGTCCTGTCCTTTTCAGTTTGGAAGATTATTTTAAAGTATAAGAAAGAGGAACAGGAGTAGTCCATTCAGCCCTTAACAGCATATTCTATTCTTCAATAAGTCCATGGTTGATCTTCTCCTCAGCACAACTTCCTCTACTATCCTTGTATTCTTCAACTTCATAGTAGTCAAAACTTCACTATGGTCTCTTGAATTTATTTAAGGTATGAACATCCACAGCTCCCTTGGGTAGACAATTTCAAAGATTAAAATGCCTTTGAATAGAAAAATTCCACATGATCTCATGTCCAATTATCTGACACCTCTTGTGGAGATAGCAACCGCTCATTTAGGACTTTACAGCCAGAAAAAAGGATTCCCACAGAATATACTTGATCCAAAACCATTAAAATTGTATCAATTACAGTGAAAACATAACTTATTCTTTTAAATTCTCCTAAGTAAATGCATAATCTAATCTTATATCAAGACTTAGCCCAGGGGACTTTTGTTGCATTCCTTATAATGCAAACACATGAATATTTTTGTCAATTCTGGAGAAATTTTAGTCATGAGATTAAAATTGATCTGATATAAACTTTATATTAAGGCCCATTTAAATTGTTTTATCATTTGATGGTATATTTATGATAGATGAAACTGAGCATATAATATTGAAATAATATTACCATTCCTGATGATTCAATTACAGTTTTCTTCAAAAATGGACATCAATATCTGGCATTTAAAAAAAACTTCAAAGGAATGAAGATGGCAATTAGAATAAACAATCTCATTAAAATAAACAAATAATGTGATCAAAGCCTAGCTCATAATCCTTAAAGTAGAAATGGATAAGTCGGAACTAGCAAGGATTCATGACATTGGTGGAAGGATTGAGAACCTGTAGATACAGATTCGAGGAGACTGACTGAAAAAGCAAAGTTAATTTGAGGAAACGTTTTATCTGCAGTGAGTGGTTAGAATCTAAAATGCTGAATTTCAGAGCGCGTGGTGATGGCAGATTCAAGCATAGTTTTCAAAAGTGATCATGATCCAAGGAAACAAAAATGCAAAGCAATCGAGTTGGAATAGTGGAACTGGATGAACTATTGTTGCAAAGAATCAGAATGGCAGTCCCTAGATCCTCCTTCTGCACTATAATAATTTTATGATTCCACAGTTGTATTTCCCACTGACACAGCATGGATTGAATAGATTCACTGTGAATCCAAGGTCCGGCCTGACATAAACCTACAGTGAAGCTTCCTGCAGGAGGAGCTCCAAGTTCTCATGAGGAGTCACTGGACTTGAAACATTAACTCCACTTTCTTCCCACAGATGCTGCCAGGCCTGCTGAGTTTCACCAGCAGTTTCTGTTTTAGTTTGAGGTCTAGCCCCACTTTTCTTTGCAGTCAGTTTCATCTTTCACCCCAATTCAAAGAGCAACTGAGTCAATAAACATGGACAATCAATACTGACCTTGCCAGAAATGCCTACATCTCAAAAGCAAGCATTTTAAGTAAACATCTACAACTATAACATGAATGGGTCTTGAGACACTGCAGTAGCATCCTTATCCCTAAGACCAGAAGTTCCTGATTTGAACAAGAGTCAGGATTTATTGACCATGCAAAATGTGTTCTACAACGTGACCAAACAGATTGATTTATTTTTAAGCAACATGTTCAGACCTGTTATAACACACCTCTGAGGCAGGTGGTAATTGAGCCCAGACCTCACAGTCCAAAGGCAGGTACACTACCACTGTGCCATAAAGCCACCCCCCCAACCAAACAGACTAGGTTTCAGAATTACTTTAATCAACCTGCTCAGGGATGTTATGACACAGCTCTCTTGGGTAGACAATTCCAAAGATTAAAATGCCTTTGAATGGAGCAATGCCACCTGATCTTAGAAGGTTAGGCCTCCTAATTCAGACGTAGAGCTCCCAACTCTGAGGTAGGGGCACTACCACTGTACCAACAAGGGTGTTCAGGGCAACCAAACAGTGGAAATATTTTCTGATGGACAGAGATGTTATAATACATATCTGGAGAAGGTGGGTCTCGGACCAGACAGATTGACTAACATCAGCCTGTAACCTTTCTAGTACACCGGATAGCAGCAAGCAGTAACAGCAGGGGAGTTTGGCTGGTCACCGTCCTGCAGAAAGCAATAGCAAACTACTTAAGTGTGGACTAATCCACTGGAAGTAGCTAGCCCAACCGTCGGAAATGAGGACGGGAGATGAGGCACCAAACAATGCAGCCGGACTTGGTGAGAAGGAATCTCAGCAGGTACATGTAGCTTCCAGTAATGCTTAATTAAAAGGTAGACGTACCTTCTATATTCTTTTTGTTATTCTTGATCTGGAACACTATCTGATCTAAAAGGGAAGTGTGGTGTTTCAATTAGAAACTGGTTAACAACAGGGGAAAGAAACACTCAAAAAGCGAGCAATCGATCTGCACTATTTACCTTTGCCCCGGCAGTTTTGACCCATAACTTCCAGAATTGAGCCTCCTTTACTGAATGCTGCAGCTCCGCTGTAAAGCAGTAAGAAAACGTAATTTTAAAATAAATGTAAACAGCACCGTGCAACGCTACAAAGTGGCTCTGTAAAAGTTAATTCAGATCCAATAGGGAGGACCGAGATTAAACCTGCACAATCACAAAGACGAAAGGAAACCCCAGGTAGAAACTTTGCATCTGCTGCATTCAATGGGTGAACATTTCAACTGGGACACATCAAAAAGAATATTCATCCCAATCGATGTCATCCAAGTTGTATAAATTATGAAGTATCCACAGAGATTGTTACTGATAATTGAACAATTTGAAATGATTTCACACTCCACTCACTTTCTTGGTCTGGTTCAGCTGCACTGCCACTATTCTCACTTACCCCTGATCAGAGAACAGACACTGCCATCTGCTGGACATCAATGCGATCCGCAGCTCCACTCCCCAGCTGGAACGACTGGAGACCATTTCATTATAAACAAGCTGGACAATTCTCACGAAGTTGTTCGATAGATCCCTTTCATCAATGCTACTCAAGATTGACAGCAACCTCCAAACTTTACTGCTGATTAATACGGTACATTTTCAATGCTCAGGACAATTAGTTCCATGTGGGAGAGCTGAGAAGTAAGGAGCACCGAAATTGGGGAATTTCCCTTTGGATTCAAAAGGCAAAGTGACCGATTATGAGTAAATGTGATGTCAGTGAAAGTGGTGAAGATGATCATTAATGTAATCTCACAGAATCAGATAATTGCTGGCGAAACTCAGCAGGTCTGACAATATCTGTGGGAGCAAACAGAGTTAATGTTCTGGTGACTCTTCACCAGAACTGAAATGTTAACTCTGCTTTCTCCCCTTAGATGTTGCCAGACCTGCTGAATTTTGCCAGCAATTTCTCTTGTGTTTTTTCAGATCTCCAACATCCACAGTTCTTCGTTTTTAAATTAGTGCAAAGTCCATTGTGCTGGCTGTTTGAGATATATCCTCCTGTCTGATCTGAATCCTAAATTTCAGAGCAGGAAAGCCTGTATCTTTGAGACAATTACATAACTTAAGGATGTGATTTTTTTGGTATAAAGCTTTTCATTCAGTCACACTGCGTGTCATGGAAACAGTGATGTGTGTTCGGTCAGTCAGTAATGCATATTCAACGTTAGCACAGAGCCCACACCATATGTGTAGATCTGGGACAGGGTCACCTTGTAAATAGTCAGCGTTATGAATAAACTTCAAGACATCAACCTCAACACGAAACAAACTCTCTGTTGCACATACTATCTTAGCTAAGAAATAGAAAACCACAAAGTGCATCAGAGTCTACAGGCATGTCTAATTAACAATGGTAGAACATAGACCACTGTTGAGTCTTAACAAGACTACCTGATGCTTCATTCCAAAAACCTGAGCTGCAGGGGTAACTGCTGAGGTGCACAGAGGAGTCTGAGAGCTAGGTTGCTTTCACATTTCTAGATGTAGTCACAGTACAGCTTAAGAATATGCAGGCAGAGAGGGTGAGTACCTCACCATCAAGAAGGACCAGGAAGATGATGCAGGTGTCATCAGAATACACCTTCTTCTCTGCTTAGTATTCATTCTAGTTTCACAAATGTTTGTCAGGATTGTTCATCCAGGGTGCATAGTCACAGACAAGTCAATGACTGACTCAGCTATCCAGTAGGGCAGGATGAAGATTGGAGAAGCTAGTGCTGTTTGGGAGTGCTGCCACTGATTTGAGTGTTTGGGGGGGTGGAATAACGGGACTAATGGTTTGTGCATTGGGACTGCTGTGCAGTAACTCAAATGTAGGATTAGAGTGTAGAAATAAAACACACCAAGGATTTGGAAAAACAAAGAAAACTCAAGAACTTTGACAACATCCAGGGCAAAGCTACCCACTTGATAAGCCTCAATACCACCACCACTAATGTTCAATAGCATGAATGTGTACAAGATACACTGCAGAAATTCACCAAGACTACTTATATAGCATCTTCCAAACCCACAACTGCTAAATCTGCAAACAAAAGCATAAACATACGTACCAAAAGATTCAAGAACAGCTTCTTTCTTGCTGTTATTAAACTTCTGAATGGACCTTTCAAATTTCAAAAATAATATTGACCTTGCTCTTTGTGCAACTTCTCTGCAGCCATATTCCTCGCCCTGTTTTATTACCGTAATGCAATTTGTATGGTATGATCTGCCTGTACAAATTCAGAGTAATAGATGGCTTAAACAAAACGGTAAACTCTACAAACAATTCCAACAACTCAAGACTGGACATCCATGAGGTGCTACATGTCATCATCATTTGAAGAACTGTATTCCAACTCCTGCAAACTCATGCCCTGACATATCCCCCACCCTACATTACTATCAAGCCAGGAGATCAACCCTGGTTTAATGGGCAGTGCAGGAACACATGTCAGCAGCAGCTCCAGGCAATACCTAAAACTGAAGTGTCAACATGGTGAAGCTACAATACAGGACTATTTCCTGTCAAACAGCATAAAGAGCCAGTGATAGGCAGAGCTAAGGGATGACATGGATCAGATTTAAGTTCTGCAGTGCTGCCGCATTCATTGTGAATGGAGATGGACAATTAAACAATTCACTGGAGGAGGAGGCTCTGCAAATATCCCCATCCTCAATGATGGAGGAGCCCATCACATCAGTACAAATGGTAAGGCTGAAGCATTTGACACAATCTTCAATCTTAAGTGCCATGGGGATGATCCATCCTGGCCTCTTCCACAGGTCCCCAGCATCGCAAATACCAGTTTTCAGCCAATTTGATTCACTCCATGTGAAATCAAGAAGCGGTTGGAGGCACTGTACACTGCAAAGGCTGCAGGCTCTGAAGACCTGTGCTCCAGAATTTGCCACATCCTGAGCTAAGCTGCTCAAGAACAGCCACAACCCTGGCATCTACCTGACAATTGGAATATTGGTAAACTGTGTCATTTATGCAAAAAACAGGAAAACTCCATCCCGGCCAATCAATACAGTCAATCATCAATAAAGTGATGAAAGAAGTCATCAACTGTGCTATCAGTCAACACTTGCTTAACAATAACCGCTCACTGATGTTCAGTTGGTTCCACCCAGCATCGCATTCAGCTCCTGACCTCATTACACCCTTAATTTAAACATGGATAAAAGAGCTGAATTCTAAAGGTGAAGGAAGAGTGACTGCTTTTGACATCAAGAGCTGCATTTGACTGAGTGTGGTATCAAGGAGTGGTAGCAATACCAGAGTCAATAGAATCAGGAGATAAACTCTCCATTGGTTGGAATCATAACTGGCACAAAGAAAGATGGTTGTGGTTGTTGTTGGAGGTCAATCATCTCAACTCCGAGACATTTCTGCAGGACGTACTCAGTGTAGTGTCTTAGGCCCAACCATCTTCAGCTGCTTCATCAATACTTTCCCTCCATCGTAAGATCAGAATTGGGGATGACCTCCAATGATTGCACAATGCTCAGCATCATTAAAGACTTCTCAGATACAGAAGCAGTCCATGTCCAAATGCTGCAAAACCTGGACAATATGCAGGCTTTGCCTGACAAGTGGAAAGTAAGATTCATACCAATAAGTGCCAGGCAATGACCATCTCCAATAGAGAGAAACAAATTATTGCCCTCTTGATGTTCAATGTCATTACTAATACTGAAATTCCATAATCAATATCCTAGGGGTTACCATTGTTTAGAAACTGAACTGCACTATCCATATAAATATTGTAAATGCAAAAGCAAGTCAGAGGCAAGAAATGTAAAACTGACCTCCTGAATCTCTACAAAGCCTGTCCACCATTTACAAGGCACAAATTTGGGTGGCACGGTGGCTCAGTGGTTAGCACTGCTGCCTCACAGTGCCAGGGACCTGGGTTTGATTCCACCCTCAGGCAACTGTCTGTGTGGAGTTTGCACATTCTCCCTGTACCTGTGTGGGTTTCCGCCCACAGTCCAAAGATGTGCAAGCTAGGTGGATTGGCCATGCTAAATTGCCTGTAATGTTCAGGGATGTGTAGATTAGGTGGGTTATTTTGGGGGATAGGTCTGGGTGGGATGCTGTGAGGGTTGGTGTGGACTTGTTTCCACACTGTAGGGATTCTATGAAATCAGGAGCATGATGTATTACCCACCCCCGCCCCCACTTGTCTCGTGGAGCGCAGTTCCAATACTACTCATGAAACCTGACATGATCTAGGATAAAGCAGCTCTGTGATTGGCGCCACATCCACAAACATTTCAACTCTCCACCACCAACGCTCAGTAGCAGCAGTGTGCATCATCTACAAGATATGCTGCAACAACTCACCAACATTCCTTACGCAGGACCTTCCAAACCTATCACCACAACCATCAAGAAAAACAAGGTCAGTAGGTATATGGGAACATCACCGCCACCTGCAAATTCCATTCCAAGCTGCTCCCAACCAACTTGGAAATATATCACCATTCCTTCAGTGACACTGAGTTAAAATCTGGGAAATCCATTTGTGAAGACCTTGTGGATCAACCTACAACAATTGGAGTGCAGTGGTTCAAGGAGGCAGCTCACAATTATCTTCTCAAGGGCAACTAGGGATGGGCAATAATTACTACCCCAGCCTAAAATGCCCGCTTCCCATGAATGAATGAATAAATGAAAAATAATTTCAATTTCATACAGCAGTTTGGTTTAATATGGTTTGTTTTTTCACATTAGTGGTTTGACACAGCTTCAAAAGTGCTTAGCTGATTATTCAACGATTTGCAGAATTTCAAGGCATGCACAGAGATTTAGCAGAAACATTCAAGAATAAAACCAGTTAGCACTGGGACGAATTTTTGGAATGTGACATCACCCACTGTAAATAACCCACATGCACCTGGAAATACTCACCAGAATTTAGCATCCATTCATTTTAATGAAACTCATGGGCAGATAAATCTTGACTTCCTTAAATCTGTGACCAAATGGAAGCAAGCAGGTTCAACAACAGCATCTTCCCTGCCATTATTAGACTGCTGAGTAGACCTCTCTAATTTCAAATAATGTTAATCTTGCCCACCTGAGCAGCTGTAACCCAGTATGCCTCGTTCTGTCTAAGCACAGAGTATGTCGTTGTTTGCCATGATCTGCCTGCACTGTTCCCAAAACAGAGCTTTTCACTGTACTTAGGTACAAGTCATTACAATAAATCAAATCAAATCAAATCAAAAAAATTGGACTACATGGTTTTCAATAATTCCTGAGAGGTCTGGATCCTTGATCTATTCTGATGCCCTGAACCGTGTGTCTACAGCTTGAGAATCTCATTTCACTGGTTGGGTTTGCTGCCCAGGAAGGAGTCACATCCTTAATTTAGCTGCTCAGCCTTACAAAAACATATTGAAACTGAGAACTTTCCAACAGGTGAGCCTGGCTGGGCATTTTGAACATAACCATATGTACAGACCTGTTGCTGTGCAGTACATTCTATGTATTTATGCAACTGTTTCTAAACTGTGTCCTTCATCACCATCTTCAACTTCTGTTGTTCAGGTAACAGAATTCAAAATGTAATACAATTAGTTAATGATTCCAGTTTCCTGCATTGTCAATGTGCAATAAATTACATGCATGTTTTTGTTTATATCTAACTACATCCTCAGTCTATTCTGCAATGATATCTAAAGGTATTATCAGAAATGCTAGCTCAAATTTCCCCTTTGCAACCACTCAAAAGAAGGCTCATTTCACTCCTGTCAACAGCTTTTATTTTGTACCATAGCCGTTTATTTATTTCCCATAACTAAAACAATCAGCGTCAAGATTACTAAAAAGGTTTAATAGTATTCAGAATGCTGTCTCATGTGAATAGCATGGGAATAATTATGTTAAACATATCTTGTAGGCATGGTATATTTGTAACTGCATTTCTCACTTGGTGAGAGTTGAACATTTTGAGTTCCATTTCCTCTCAATAACATTCACTCATTGCAATTTTGTTAAAGCATAGTTTACAGTTCAGAAACAATCAGCCAAGTTGATGGTGCAAGCACTAGGCTAGAACACTTCCAAATTTCATTTCATTGCATTCTAGTCTTTCTCTTTTTATATTACAATCAGGTGAGGGTGGGTAGAATGGATCCTCTCTTTTTTCCATTTGTTCAACTGCAACTAAAGAATTGCCTCTTTGGTTTGTTATTTGCTTGCCAATGTCAGTGTTTAATAGAGCTGTTTAAGTGGTGGCAACTCTAAAAGAAAAACAGGGGTTTTATGGTAAGCTTTTAGTAGAAAAGGTAACATTTATTGCTTGTAACACCCCATCTAAATTAAAATAATAAAAATACACCCACTTTCAGAATTTTGTCAAGGCATACAGCAATTGTGTCCCCCTACAGACTCAGTCTCTGTGTTCTTGAAGGAGATAACAATTCAATTTTCCCATTTTTTAAATGTTTTCGTTGAATTTTCTGGTAGCTGGTTGGAATGCAGAAAGTGAAACAACGTATGGAAGGATTCCACACTGTAACAATATCTGTTGATGTGTCCTTCCATTGAAATAAATGAATTGGTAATCATTGTATTCATTCATTCACATGTCAGGGGCATCACTGGCTAAGCCAGCATTTATTGCCCAATGTTAATTGCCCATAGGACAGTTCCAAATCTATCACATTGATGTGGGTCCGGAATCTCTAGTAGGCCTGACCAGGTAAGGATAGCAGTTTCCTTCCCTAAAGAACATGACTGACCCAGATGGGTTTTTCCCAACAATTGACAGTGGTTTCATGGTCATTATTAGACTCTAAATTACAGATTTTTATTGAATTCAAATTCCACCACCAGACATTGGGCAGGTCTTGTTCTGGAAAGCACACCCAAGCCACTAGGTCTTCCATTGGCCATAATGTCCAGGTAATGCATAATGTATATTCAGCGTTTAATTTCTTAATGAGGCGGTCAAGTGCAGAAAGGCAAGGCAGGGATTCTGTGTGCATGCACATTGGCTTGACATGAGTGAGTGATAAGAGAGCAAGTGAGGGACCCCTGAGATACACCCTGCCCTGATGCATGAGATGGTTTCCTCTCCCTGCAAGAAGAGTGGCCTGGTAGCAGCATGACAATGCAAGGTAATGGTGCACTCCAAAGTGCAGCATTGGGGTAGAAGATTGTGGTCTCAGTGATTCGGAGATGGGCCATGTGAATGTGAGGATGTAGTGAGGGTGGTGCATGTCTGATGCCAACCTCAGTGGTTGGTGGTGGTGCGGGGGGTGGGGGGGAGCGGATAGTGGGTGGTGATGGGGGTTGGGGGGGGAGGGTGCAGGAATGGCCTGTGGAGCACACTGTGAGATGTTGGTGACTGCTGACCAAGATGGAGACCAGGAAGAACCAGCGGTAAGCTGGGAGATGTCAGGCTTTCATGTCACCGTCCTATTTTCTCCCCAACAAGATTTGGAACAATGTTACTTTAAGTTTTTTTTAGCAACACAAGCTGATTAATGGGAGGTGGGGAAGAAACAGCTATAGACTGTCACAGGAAAGAGAAACCACAGGTTTTCGCATTACTGAGTTTTTGTATCTCTCTTGTGAAACGATAATTTAGGCCATTTGATGTGCTCCTTCCTACTGCAAGATGAAGTCTTCTCATTTGTATAAATCATTTCTCTATTCTGAAATAATTCTGACTCTACTCAATGCTTCAGGTAAGGTCCTTAACGTTAACTCCATGCATTTTAGCTTTTATTTCATGAAACTGTCCTGTTACTATGAACCATTTCAGATTCATACAAACCATTTAGATTTATGTAATTTTATTAAGAGCGACATAACAATTTTAACCCCACTAATTGTTTTATAATGAGGAATATAAGCATTAAGTTTCAATTTGGGATACCCCATCCACAGCATAACTATTTGCACCCATTAAAATGTATGGGTGGGAAACTGTGAACAGGAGCTATGCTTTCTAATTTGTGCTATAGACACAGCAGCGCATGGGCTGAAAATTCACTTCTCTACTGGATTGCTTGATGAGTTGCATTTTAACATAACATCAGAGCTTCACATAAGAATTAGGAGCAGGAGTTGGCAATTCAGCACCTTAAGCCTGTTCCGTCATTTGAGACGATCATGGCTGATCTCATCTCAGCCTCACTCCACCTTCCTGCTCACTGTCCATGACCCATCAACCCATTACTAATTCAAAATCTGTTTATTGTAAATTGACTTACATTTACTTAATATCCCAGCATCCATCACACGCTGGGGCAGTGAACTGTACTGATTCACGACCCTTTGAGAGAAGTAATTTTTAGTCGTCTCTGTTTTAAATCTAATACCCCTTATCTTAAAGCAATAACTTCTCATTTTAGGTTGCCCCACATCAGGAAACATCCTTTTACACCTACATTGTCAATCCCCTTCAGCATCTAATATATCTCAATTAGATCTCCTTTCATTCTTTTAAACTACAGAGAATATTGACCTAAACTGCTTGATCTTTCTTCGTAAGACAAACCCTTCATCTCTGAAATCAATCTAGTGAACTTTCTCTGAACTGCCTCCAATACAATTACCTCCCTCCTGATGTAAGGGGACCACTAATGCCTTGTATCATTGCAGCGATCATTCTCATCACTCTCCACCTTTTCTACTGCATTCCCTTCGCAATAAATGCCAGAATTCCATTTGCCTTCCTTATTACCTGCTGTGCCTGCATGTAGTTTTCTGCAATTTATACTTGAGGACAACCTGTTTTAAAATCGCCTGTCTTCCAGTGGGTATGCCACTCTATCATTGGCAGGGCAATCTTTTTGCTGGCGTAGCCTCTCACTCTGTCACAGAGAGAACACTTCATCATTGCATCTCCAGCCCTTTCTTGTTGCTTCCCTTACCACAGCTCAGTGTGTGTGCCTTCACCTTTATGCTCAACATATTGTACTGTTTCAAATGTTATTTTTTGCCACAAGACACATCTCTTTCACCCCTAACAATGACTATTTCGTTTTCTTCCTTCAGCTTGTCCTTGAAACTGTAAAAACAAAATCTCTCAATGGGACATATATCTTGCTACTTTTTTAGAGTTGTCTGATAAATGGTTTAGGTCATTGATAAATGAATGTATGCCCTTCCCTGGCTTGTGATTCCATTTATTATCTTTTTCCTGATTATTGTATTGCACTAAAGACTGTACACATATCAAAAGCTCTGACAAACTCATTCTAAGTGGGTATTTACTAAAATGTCATTGTCCGCAATGCTGCTAATTGCATACGGTAGTTTAGTGTAATGACCAGCAGCTTACTTGATTTGGATGCATCGCTCTGCACTGAAGCACTCTGAGGTTTCTCTCTACTTTGATAACAAGTTGTCTTCCGGTTTCTCTGACCAAAATGAATAACCTCACACTTATACAAGTTAAACTCCATCTGCCAAATTTTTCCTCATTCAGGTAATTATCTATATTCATTTGCAAATTTCTTATTTCTTCATTGCAACTTATTCTCCCAGCTATTTTAGTGTCATCTCCAAATTTGGCTATAGTACCTTCTATCCCTGCATCCAAGTCATTAATATGGATTATAAATACTTAGGGCCTGATGACCAAACCCTGTGGCACCTTACTAGTTACATCTTGCTGACCAGAAAAAGACCCATTTTTCCCAACTATCCACTTTCTGTTAGTTAGCCAATACTCTATCCAAGCTAATAAATTACCTCTAACCCCTTGTGAGTAACTTGCACTGTTAATGTGTTCTGCTAAATGTTCACAGCTCCACTTTACCAGCATTAGTTTTGATGAATTGTTTAACATGTTCTGAACAAAATTCCTCTTTTGCTAAAATTTTGATAAATCATTAATTTAGGCACACGTGTGTGTGTATGTGTGAGAGAGAGGGGGAAGAGAGTGTGTGTATGTGGCGGGGGGAGAGACAGTGTGTGTGCGTGAGGTGGGGAGAGAGACACACACACACACACACACATGAATCTATGGGGTGAATTTATATTTGCAGATACATTTTATTTTGTTCATAAAGCAAACAATTTATAGACAGTCAGTCAATATGGTGTTTTATAAATTCCTACTTTAGAAATAAAACTAGTCTGACTCCAAACTAAAATACAAGCAGATTCTAAACAAAGTTTCACACCTAACATGCATGTCTGACCTAAAATGTTATCATCATCAAATCCCTACAGTGTGGAAACAGGCCCTTTGGGGCAACAAGTCCACACTGAACCTCAGAGCATCCCACCTGGGCCCATCCCCCTAATCTACACCTCCCTGAACACTATGGGCAAATTAGCATGGCCAATCCACCCCAACCTGCACATCTTTGGACTGTGGGAGGAAACCAGAGCATACAGAGGAAACCCATGCAGACATGGGGAGAATGTGCAAACTCCACAAAGACAGTTGCCTGAGGCTGGAATTGAACCTGGGTCCCTGGTGTTATGAGGCAGCAGTGCTAGCCACTGTGCCACCATGCTGCCCATAGCACCTCTTCTCTACACTGATAAAACCTTTAGTTCTCTCAGGGCAATGACTTGAAAGGAATTTGGGAATTTACGTATATGTATTAATCAATTAAAACCTTCTAACTGATTAAAGATTTAACAGCATCTTATGTTTGTTTAGTACATCCTCATCAGTGGGTGTGACTGTTTGATCTTTTACTTATAAATTCTGTGTTTGATACCACCTCGCTAACACCTGACGAAGGACTGAGGCTCCGAAAGCTTGTGTTTTCAAATAAACCAGTTGGACCAATACTTGGTGTTGGGTGATTTCTGACAGTATTATTTATTTATTTCCTGAAGGTGTGGTCATTGTAAATAAATAGTGCTATTGTAGCACATTTAACAACCTTCGGCTACCCCAATGTGCTTCGCTACCTGTTAAGTGTAATGCAGGAAAATTTTAGTAATTTTAAAACTGAGATGAAACAAACAGTAATGAAATATAGGAGCAAATAATCGTTCCTAAAGATGCTTGTTCAGCAATAAATATTAACAAGCAAACCAGAAGAACACCGCCCCCTTTCTCAAGGAACATCTCAGGATGTTTTACTTCCACCTGTGAAGGTAGGAGGCACTTGTTTTAACATTTAATTCAAATGTCACAACCTCTTGATGGGTCAGACTTGAACTGATAGTCTCTTGATCCAGAGTCATTTACATAGACTTAGATTAGATTTCCTTGTAACTATATCTAGAAATACCAAATCTATCGGAAAGTTTTTTTTTTGCTGTGCCACCACAAGAGATGAGGTTGAAGTTTGACCAGTGATTCTCATGAATGTGTATTCATTTCCCTGTATGACAATCCCCTCTGGATGAACAGGATCAGAAGCTAATCTCCAATTTAGTTTTTCATTGGTAATATACTGCAGCGCCCTAAAGAATAATGGAACTTAACTGGACAGACGTTTTGATCTGAATAGTTCATATTCAAGTACCTCATACATGTTTCTACTTGTGATATTTTTAGACTAATGTCTAGCACATTTGTTATGCATAGCTCAAATCTGTAAACTTAGTGCAAACCCTTGTGTGTGAACTTTGCCATTGAAAATTTCTGCTTTGTCATCTATCACAGAAATATAATTCATTAACAAAGTGGTGTTCACTTCAAAGTAAGTTTAGAACAGTGGAGATTTACAGCACAGAAATACACCACACAGGGCACTGTGTCTGTTTGACCTCCACACCAATACAACATGAAAACAATCCTGCCACTATACTATCTAATCATTATCCTGTATTTTCATCTGCTTAAAAACTGAATCCACTTTTGATTTAAATTATGCAATAGTCTGTACCTTAACACAGCATGTGGAAATACATTTGACATTTTAATAACTTGCTCCATATAAAAAAAATCCAAATCTTTTTCTTCAATCTCTTAATTAAAACTTTACATTGATGAGGGCTGACCTTCCATATTTATCCTATGAAAATTATTGATAGATTTAATCGTGTTTTTTCAAACTCTTCTAACATTTTCTGCAGTGATGCAGTCCAACATGTCAAATCTTTTTCATCATTTTGAAAGGCTGGGAGCAACTCCCAAATTCATACTAAGAACCAAGAATGATTTGTGCTAAAATGGATAAACAAAACTGGAATAATTTATGAAAATGTCAATTGATTATAACGAAAGAATTCAAAAACTGGTTAATATACCATTGAGTAGAATTTCCATGCATGTTCATTCACTTTCCATTGTAACTTTGAGAATCATAGAGTCATACAGCATGGAAATAACCCGTTCTGTCCAACTTGTCTTGCCAACTAAGTTTCCCAAATTAAACTTGTCCCACTTGCCTGTGCGTGGCTCATATTCCACGAAACCTTTCCTATTCATGTGCCTATCCAAATGCCTTTAAATGTTGTAACTGTACCTACATCTACCATTCTTCTGGCAATTCATTCTATATACAAACCACCCTCTGTGTGAAAAAGTTGCCCCTCAGGCCCTTTTAAAATCTTTCTCCGCTCACCTTAAAAATATGCTCTCTAGTTTTGAACTCCCCTGCCCTAGGGAAAAGACCTTTGCTATTCATCTTATCTATGCCCCTCATGATTTTATAAACCCAAGGTCACCATTCAACCTCCTACATTTCAGTGAAATAAGTCCCAACTTGTCCGACCTCTATTTATAACTCATACCCTCCAGTCCCAGTAATCCTTATAAATTTTTTCTGCACCCTCTCCAATTTAATAACCTCCTTCCTATAAGCGTAGAGAGGGCAGAAGATCAAGAGAAACCAAGGGGAATATACGTTTTATACTTGTTGGCATTTGGTTTCATATTTATCATTTTTTTCCTCAAACCAATCAAGTTTTTACTTGCACATATACTTAAAGGATCACACTTAGACCCAAACCTAATGTTTTTTTGGTAGGAGATTGACACATCTTACATTTATGATTCTTGTATTTTCAGCTGTTAACAACGTCGAATGCTCAATGCTAATAGCCAGCCTTTTATTCATTTCTCAATCCATCAATTTGACAATCGAGACAATTCTGATTTACATTAGTGTCTAAAAGTTAAAATATATTTCCTGATGAGGAGAATGTAATTGTTTAATTCTTAACAATAACTTGGTTCTTCTAACTTCACAAGCTTTCTCCTTCAATTTATTTTTCTGTAATACCTTAGCTTGCTATTGATCATTGTTACTCAATCTGGCATCATTTTTATTATATTAATTAACTTATTACAATAATCTCTGAAATTTGCAGAAATAAATGTAAAAATATTAGTTCCAGTCAAGCATTTTTCTTCACAGAACTGATTTTCTGACATTAAAAATCAATGCATTGTGTGAAAACATAAATCTGTATGCAGTGATATTTTATTTAATTAGGTTTACAGAAAAGCCTATAACATACTTTTGCCTTCAGGTCAACTTTTGTTCAATAATCCACTTTAAATTGATCTTAAGTTATCCCTTTAATGGGAAAATGCTACACATTATAATTAATGTATTATAAAGAGAAGCTAAAATCCACCAAAGCATTAGCAGACTTAAACATTTCCTTCAAATATTGACCTAAGTTTATTCTGAATGGAGATACACTCATTTATGAACTGACTGCTTGACAGCAAGGGAGAATTTTAAATCCTTAGATTATGTGGGTTGAGTCAAGTAAGATAAAATATTTAACCCCAAGCCTAACCCACAGTTCCTGTTTTAATGGAGGTAGAATGTGAGATCAGATGATGTTAGCTCTCAGACACCAGGTCACTGCCAAGCTCTTCCTCATCACTGCCTACAAAAAGCACTCATCAATTCTTCCCCACTCTGATACACTGCAATCCCTCAGTGTGTCCATCACCCTTCCGACGTCCCCACTTTTCCCTTACAATCTCTATGTGCCAATTTGCCAATGATCTAGATATGCAAGGAACTTGGTTTCCTTGTTAATAAATCTCTCTCTCACTCATTCCCTCTTTCCTCCCCCTTCAGTCACTCAAAGAAAAGGAAGGTGATCACATTGAAACTTGCAAAATACTTAGAGCAATTGACAGGGTAGACACAGGTAAAATATTTACCCAGTTGGGGAGTATAGACAGGGGGCAAAATTTAAAAAATAAACAGGATGCCATTTATGAACAAGATGAGAAGAAATTACTTTACTCTGAGAATGGTGAATCTTTGGAATTCTGTACCCCAGAGGGGATGGAACCTCAGTGTTTGTGTATATTTAAAATAAAGGTTGTTACTTTTTACTGTTAAAGGCAAAAAGGGTTACAGGGAAAGTGTAGATAAAAAACATTGAAGTAGTTGATCGGTTTGGATAATGTCAAATGGCAGGTTAGTCTTGATGGGCTAAATAGTCTATTCCTGTTCCTATGATGCAGCCTTAACAACTTGTAACCTACAATCTCACGATAGTTTTATGCTCACGTTCTTAACATGTAGATTCATATACCTGTAAATGCTCCTCAATGGTTGAATGGACAATAAAACACATGACCCCAGCATCATCAGCACAGCTGGTGATAGTTTGATCATAAGTTAATGAATAACAGACATGGTTGTAAGGTATCAATTGCACCTTTATGGCATTGAGCTTCCTGAGTGTTGTTGGAAATGCACTTATCCAGCTAATTGGATAAGTATTCCACCACACCACTGATTTGTGCCTTTTTGAAATGGTAGACAGGTTTTTGGGGAGTCTGGAAGTGAGTTACTCACAACAGAATTCCTAGCCTCTGATTTGCTGTTGTAGCCACTGTATTTATTTAACAGGATTAGTACAGTTTCTCATCAATGTTAAGAAGTTGGAGGTTGATAGCATGGCATTCATTAATGGCAATGCCATTGAATGCTAAGGGATTTAGGTTGGATTCTCTCCAATTGGAAATGGTCAATGCCTGGTGTTGTGTGGTACAAATGTAACCTTCCATTTATCTGCTTAAGCCTCAATGTGGTGTTGCACTGTATGGGAATGATCTGGTTCAGTATCTGAGTAGCATGTGGTGCTAAACATTGTACAATCATCAGTAAGGGAGATGGTTAGCTCAGTTGGCTGCACGCTGGTTTTCAATGCGCAGTGATGACACCAGTTGTCTCTGTCTAACGAGAGAGCAGCCCTATGGTCATCTGTTTTGGATTGGGGGTTTGGTTAGCTCAGTTGGCAGGATGGCTAGTTTGTGATGCAGAGTGACACCAACACCATAATTTCAATTCCTACACTCCTTTTCAACCTCTCCCCTCAACTGAGGTGTGGTGGTCATCAGGTTAAATTCACCACCAGTCATTTCTCTCGAATGAGAGAGCAGCTCTATGGTCTGGTAGATCTGTGGCAACTTTACCTCACATCAGCAAATATTGCCACTTTAGTCCTCATGATGGAGAGAAGGTAATTAATGAAGCAACTGAAGACGACTGGACCCTGGACGATACCCTGAGGAACACCTGCGGTGATGCACAGTGATTGAGATGTTTGACCTCCAACAATAAGAGTCATCTTCTTTTCTGCTATTTGTGTATGCCAAAATTTATGAAATTTCTAAACTGGTAGCGAAGCAAAACATTACCTTGAGACAGATCTGTTGATGGGTTCCAGCCAATTTAATGTGATATAGAACCCTACTACTGAAAGAGAGTGGCCTATCCAGGCAGCTGGTTTCTGAGCGTTACTATTGGAAGATAGTCAACCCTTGTGCAGGTCACTGAATGGTTTGGGTATCACACCTCTCGCTTGCAGACCCTCAGTGTACTTCTCTGACCTCCTGCTGATCTGACCAGCTAAACAGATTATCCAGTCATTACCTTGTTGCTGTTTGTGAATTGCTGATGTTGGCAAACTTTGTTCACTAAGGTACAACAGCCATCATATTTCACAGGCTGTAACGCATTTTGGAATGTATTGACTTCATGAAATCCTTCACAGGCGCTTAGCAAGCAATCCATTTCCGATGGGGTGTCTTCATATGGTCCACCTTTGCAGGTGGCTGAAGAGGTTGATTTTTGAAAGTTCTTCCTCATGAGGCTTCTGTGTATCATTGTGGGTTATTGTTTGTTGTTATTAGCCTCTGCTTCACAGATATACAGAAAGGGGTTGAATCATAGAATCTCCACAGTGTGGAAGCAGGCCATTTGGTCCATCGAGTCCACACTGACCCTCCGAACAGCATCCCACCCAGAACCTCCCGCCTACCCTATCCCTGTAACCCTGCACTTTCCATGGCTAATCCACCTAGCCTGCACATCCCTGGACAATATGAGCAATTTATCATGGCCAATCCACCTAGCCTGCACATCTTTGAACTGTGGGAGGAAACCAGAATACCTGGATGAAACTCATACAGACACAGGAAGAACGAGCAAACCCCACACAGACAGTCACCCAAGGCTGGAATTAAACCAGAGTCCCTGGCGCTGTGAGGCAGCAGTGCTAACCATTGAGCCACCATGCGCCATGAGCACGTTGAGAACACTGCTTTCATAGAAAGTACCATATAAGCACAAATGTTTCTATTTTCATTCTATTGCAAAATTGCACAGAAGTCAGAAGACATCATAATCATTTCAAAGTCTAATTTGACAGTGATTTGCTAGGGAAAGAAACTGACTGCCTGTAACATACAATTTTCAAATATGAATGAAATTTGAAGAAATGCTTGTAATTTAAACGTACAAAAATTTACATTTGAATATGTTATACTCAGTTTCTCTTATGAAATATAGGTCTAGTCTTATACTGAAATGATTTGATTGAACAGGCTTTCTTGCAGGTGCTGATGATCGAGAATCTGTTACAGCTTCAGTTGGAGAAACGGTCACACTTCGATGTGGAAATGCCTCAGTGGAAAATCTGACTCAAATTACCTGGAGTAAAGAAGAGAACAATAAATCTGAAACTATTTATTCTTACTTACTTACTCGCAACCAGACATTCATATCAAATAAGACTGTGAAATTATTGTGGACTTATGAGGAACCCTACAGTCTGCACATAATGAAACTGCAGATTTCTGATGCAGGAAATTACAGCTGCAAAATGAATGGAGTTACTTTTGAGCTACATTCCAAATGGCACCTTATTATTACTGAACCAGGTGAAAACTTCCTGCTTCCAATCTTCTCATCTCGCTCTTTGTCAAAAGAAAAGCACAACGAATTATACAAATCAGCTCCAGTATTGTTTTATCAAATATGTAGATGCTAATCCTGTAATTTTATTATAATTATCTGCAATATGTAATCAAAGGACATCATAACAGTGACATTATTGCCCTGATATAGGGTAGGATTTCCCAGTGGGGAAGAGGTTAGGAGCTCTGGGTGAGAAGCCTGCTAGCCTGGGATTTTCCAGATGTTGTGGAGATTGTAGGTATGGGTTTTCATAAGCTGGATCCCTACCTGGAAGTCTGTCTCACTGACACGTTTGACCCTGTCAGATAGACTGCAGCAGCGGTTGTAGATTCTAAGCAGGTAATTTTATACTGTTAGAGCACAAAATGATGGTGATGATGCAGAATGCCTTTTAGTTTAGGGTGATAAATGAAGGGTCAAAGTCAAATTGGATGTTGAGATGATGGAGAGGGATAATCAATGGATGTGGTGGACCCTTTCATGGTTGGGTGGGTCAGTGAAGATGAGTCAGAGCTCTGATTGTGGAAGAAGGTGCAATGATATTGTGGGAAGATCCAATGGCAGGGAGTTTGCAATGCTTGCAGGGAAATAGCAGAATCAGAGCGATGTGAGGTGTAGTGGGTTGCTGGGAGGCAGCACTCCTGCTGGCCGAGAAGCAGTGCTAGAAAGGCACTAACATTTTTCATGGAAAAGGACATTTTTCTGTGACTGTGTACTTCCTGGGAATCCTCAATGGCAAGAGTTAAATTTAAAACTAAGACTAAAAACAGAGACATTAATCCTTTTGGAATATTTAAACATGCAAAAGGTTGCCTGAAAATGTGTTGGGTGCCAGCAACCATGGCTGCACTCAGAGATAGTAAGAACTGCCGATGCTGGAGTCAGAGATAACACAGTGTGGAGCTGGAGGAACACAGCAGGCCAGGCAGCTTCAGAGGGGCAGGAAAGTTGACATTTCGGTTTGGGACCCTTCTTCAGAAATGGGGGAGGAGGAAGAAAGCTCTGAAATAAATAGAGAGAGGAGGAGTGGGGCTGGGGAAGGTAGGTGGGATGGTGATAGGTGAGTGAAAGTAGGCAGTGGTGGGGATTGGTCAGTGAGTTGGGAGGAGCGGATAGGTGGGAGAGAAGATGGACAGGTTGTGTCAGGTCAAGGAGGTGGGGATGAGAGGGAGCGTTGGTCATGGGATGAGGCCGGTTTTGAAAGTAGTAAAGGGCGCGTTGAGACCATTGGGCTGTAGGCTCCCAAGGCAGAATATGAGGTGCTGCTCCTCCAGTTTGCGGGTGGCTTCATTGTGACACTGGAGGAGGCTCAGGATGGACATGTCACCCAGGGAGTGGGAGGGGGTGTTGAAGTGGTTCGTGACTGGAAGGTGTTGTCGTTTGTCATGAACAGAGTGCAGGTGCTCTACAAAGCGTTCTCCGAGCCTCCGCTTGGTCTCACCGACGTAGAGGAGGCCACATCAAGAGCAGTGGATGCAGTAGACCACATTAGCGGATGTGCAAGTGAACCTCTGTCTGACGTGGAAGGTTATTTTGGCGCCTGGGATGTTGGTGAGCGGGGAGGTGTAGGGCCAGATGTAGCACTTCCTGCGGTTGTGGGGAAAGGTGCCAGGGGTGGTGCAGCTAGTAGGGAGTGTGGAGCGGATGAGGGAGTCATGGAGAGAGCGGTCCCTCCGGAAGGCAGATAAGGGTGGGGAGGGAAATATATCCTTGGTTGTGGGGTCAGATTGCAGGTGGCGGAAGTGGCGGAGAATGATACGTTGAATCCAAAGGTTAATGGGGTGATATGTGAGGACAAGGGGGATTCTGTGTTTGTTTTTATTGCGGGGAGAGGGTGTGAGGGCTGAGGTGCAGGAAATGCAAGAGATGCGGTCAAGAGCATTTTCGACCACTGAAGGGGGCAAGTTGTGGTCCTTGAAATAAGAGGACATCTGGGATGTTCAGGAGTGGAACGCCCTATCATGAGAGCAGAAGTGGTGGAGGCGGAGACATTGGGAGTATGGGATCGCATTCATGCAGGAAGGTGGGTGAGAGGAGGTGTAGTCTAGGTAGCTGTGGGAGTCGGTGGGCTTGAAATTGAAATTGGTTTTGAGGCGGTCACCAGAGATGGAGACAGAGAGGTCCAGGAAGGAGAGAGAGGAATCAAAGATGGTCCAGGAGAACTTGAGGTTGGGGTGAAAGCTGTTAGTAAAGTTGATGAGCTGTTCAAGCTCTTCATGGGAGCACAAGGTGATGCCAATACAGCCATCGATATGGCGTAGGAAGATGTGGGGTATAGGGCCAGTGTAGCTGCGGAAGAGGGACTGTTCCATGTATCCTACAAAGAGGCAGGCATAGCTTGGGCCCATGCGGGTACCCATGTCCATCCCCTTCACTATGGACATCCAAACCCTGTACACTTGCATTCCCCACACAGATGGTGTAAAAGCCCTCCGCTTCTTCCTCTCCCACAGGCCCGACCAGTCCCCCTCCACCAACCCCCCATCCTCTTAACCGAGCTCGTCCTTACCCTTGACAACTTCTCCTTCAACTCCTCCCACTTCCTACAGACCAAGGACATGACCATGGGAACCCAAGCTATCCCCGCTTCAGTGGTCAAAAATGCCCTTTACCGCATCTCTTGCGTTTCCCACACTTCTGCCCTCACCTCCCCTCCCCGCAACAAAAACAAAGACAGAATCCCCCTTGTCCTCATGTATCACCCCACTAACCTCCGGATTCAACACATCATTCTCCGCCACTTCCACCACCTGCAATCTGACCCCACAACCAAAGATACATTTCCCTCCCCACCCCTATCTGCCTTCCGTAGGGGCCGCTCTCTCCATGACTCCCTCATCCGCTCTACACTCCCCGCAACCGCAGAAAGTGCTACACCTGGCCCTACACCTCCCCCCTTACAGTCATCCAAGGAACCAAAAACACCTTCCACATCAAACAGATGTTCACCTGCACATCCACTAATGTGGTCTGCTGCATCCGCTGCTTCCGATGTGGCCTCCTCTACATCAGTGAGACCAAGTGGAGGCTCAGAGAACGCTTTGTAGATCACCACTGCGCTCTGTTCGCAATAAACGACTACACCTTCCAGTCGCGAACCACTTCAACTCCCCCTCCCACTCCCTGGATGACATGTCCGTCCTGGGCCTCCTCCAGTGTCACAATGATGCCACCTGCAAACTGGAGGAGCAGCACCTCATATTCTGCCTTGGGAGCCCACAACCCAAAGGTCTCAATATAGACTTTACCAGTGTCAAAATCTCCCCACCCCCCCGGCCTCAACCCATGACCAACCCTCCCTCTCGTCCCCACCTCCTTGACCTGACACAACCTGTCCATCTTCTCTCCCACCTATCCGCTCCTCCCACCTCACTGACCAATCTCCACCACTGCCTACCTGCACTCACCTATCACCATCACACCTACCTTCTCCAGCCCAACCCCTCCTCTCTCAATTTATTTCAGAGCCTCTTCCTCCTCCCCCATTTCTGAAGAAGGGTCCCAACCCGAAATGTCAGCTTTCCTGCTCCTCTGATGCTGCCTGGCCTGCTGTGTTCCTCCAGCTCCACACTGTGGCTGCAGTCAAGATGTGTTGAACTGTGTTTAAGATTTTAAGAAGGATTACAACCACCTGACTCCAAGCCACCAAATTTTGGGGTTAAAATTTCACCTTTGTAAGTCTGACATATGAAAACAGTCGGGAAGGAAGCTGGATATTTAACCACAAGCTGTCAATAAATTATGCATTTGCCTAATAAAATTTTAGTTCTATATTAGTAGTTGAAACGATGACCCATTTTATAACACAACACTTAAATCTTGAATCAATTTCAGATTTCCAATATGAGGAGAGAATTTGCAGAGTGGGAGCAGCATGGCCAGTTGTTTGTGAGGTGGGGTGGAGTAGGTCACCAGGAGGCAGTATACTAATGGGATCCCTGAGGTTTCAGGAAGTGAATAGCAATCTCAAGTCTTATCAGTTTTCCAACAAAGTAAAACAGATAAATCTCTGTAAGACAATTTGCTGGCAGTGGATTTAATAAATCAATGCATTAGTCAGGAAGCAAATAACCAATCATGGTCTCTATTAATGAATAAACCAATTATTGGGGGGAGGAATTCACTGAATAATCACACAAAACCAAGGAGGACTCTGCCCTATTTAACACATTTGTTCTTACTAGACAAGCTCAGAAAGATGACCCAAAATTGACAGAGATAACAAGGTGTAGAGCTGGATGAACACAGCAGGCCAAGCAACATCAGAGGAGCAGGAAAGCTGACATTTCGGGTCTGGACCCTTCTACAGAAATCATTTCTGAAGAAGGGTCCAGACCCGAAACGTCAGCTTAATCTTGCATTATTTCCCTGGTTAGTTTCCCCACTGTTGTACTGCTCAAGAATAAATTGGAGACAAGTTGTAAACTGATTCGGAAACAGAGCAGTAAAATTTCTTAGGGACATTAATTGCTACAAAAGTATCCATACCAATGGAATAATGTACTCCCTGATTGCAGGGAGCACATTCCCACCAGCATCCAAAGGTGTCCCCATTAATTGCAAATGTGTGTAGATCAGTACTCCAATGTATTCCGCTTTGAAAGTCAAAAGATTTTCCACTTGCAGCCCATCTGTTGTTTCAGGTCAAGATTCCTCTCAGCCCCAAATTGTAACTAAGGATGGGACTGAAATATTGAAAGGGAATTGTAGTTGCTAAGTAATAAATTAGTTACTCAATTACATTGCTAAATTAGGACATATAACTTAGGAAATGTCATGCTAAACATGTATATTGCCCAGGTCAGGACACATCTTCCATATTGTGATTATTTTGATGACCAACACCTCGGAATTATTCAGCCTGCGGACATGAAGTGAAGAAGACAGTGTATTTGATTCTAGAATCAGTTTAGAATTGAGACTAGGAAGAGAACTGCTTCATATCCTTAAAACAAGAGCTATCTGTCTATATTTAAGATAATGAATGTTCTTCTGAATCTACGCTTAGGGTCCCCACCCTCAGCCAAGCTACTTTAAATCCTCATGAAAAGCATTGACAAACATTCCCCAAATATGCCATGATGGCATTTATTCTGGTACTTTTGAGGAGCAACCTGGCTAGAGATCCCATTTTCTCCAGAAGCAGTTGCAATGCCCCAGCAATCAAACGTCCACCCTCATGTACAATCTGTCTCCATACCTGTGGCAATCCAACCGGTCCAGCGAATCCAAAGGACTTCTCATTCTTAGTAATGTCATTAGTAGCCAAGTGGTCATAAGTGGTGATCCTGTCAAACATGACACTCATCCTCAGGCGTATATACTTGTGTGCAGCAGACTGTGAAATCCTGCAGTACCATCTATATTTTCTACATCGTCCTCCTGTTCACCGACTGGCTCCATCAGGCCACAATGCTGCTAAGTATTATTTTGAGAATTGCCAAGACATTACAATAAGAATCCACAGGCAATAAGGTTAAATTTCAGACTGACATTAGGAAAGATCTTCACCGAAACAGTGAGTAATGCTTTGAGTAAGCTCTGTATTCTCTAAATATGTATTCTCAAGATATAGATGGCACTGAATCTCATTTATCGCCTGTCACTGATAGCTCTGAGACCATGAAGCAATGATGCTCAATTAGGTTAGAAATGTCAAAAATAACAACAGAATCCTAAGTCTGGAGGCTGACATATGGGAATTTTGAAGTTATTGTATTTTTACGACATTTTTGGGTAATTATTCATTATTATTAACATTAATGTGCTCGAGCAGCACCCAGCAATGTCACACCAGGTACGATATTCAGTAATGTCTCGTTGGGTGCAGTGCACAACAGTAACGTGACGGGGACAGTGTCCAACAATGCCACACTGGGTGCAGTGCAGCATTGCCAGACTCGGCATGATACAGCATTGTCACACTGCACATGGTACAGCTTTGTCACATTGCACATGGTACAGCGTTGTCACACTGCACATGGTACGGCGTTGTCACACTGCACATGGTACAGCAATGTCACACTGCACATGGTAAGCGTTGTCACACTGCACATGGTACAGTGTTGTCACACTGCACATGGTACAGCAGTGTCACACTGGGCACGGTACAGCAATGTCACACTGTACATGGTACAGCAATGTCACACTGCACATGGTACAACGTTGTCACACTGCACATGCTACAGCAATGTCACACTGCACATGGTACAGCGTTGTCACACTGTACACGGTACAGCAACGTCACACTGCACATGCTACAGCGTTGTCACACTGCACATGCTACAGCAGTGTCACACTGGACATGGTACAGCATTGTCACACTGGGCACGTTACAGCAGTGTCACACTGGGGTCAATGTAGTAGCATCACACTGTATGCAATATCTTGCAGCTTCACACTAAATGCAATGCCTGACCTACATTTTGGGGCATTGCACTGAAAGCAGTCACTGCTATTCACTCAAAAACATTTTTAAATCCTGGTTGTGCAGTTTTAACTCCTCCGATACCTATTTGGTTTGGATCTCTGCGCAGTGTGATGCCGTGTGTTGATTTCAATGTGAATTAGTTTCATTTCTATTAATAATTTTCATTGCACCTATTTTCCAGATATAACAAATGGGACATTTATTCTTCTGAATTCAGTTTGTTTATTCTTTGGAATCGTAATCACTTCAGTGATTGTGTACATTTTGCAGCAGCAGCTGCAGCGGTGAGAGCGAGGACCAGGACGCTGCCGAAATGGTAAGTTCTCCATTTAAATACTTACCTCGTGGAATCAGCGGCCTCCATTTTTGCAGCAGCAGTGGCAGCGGTGAGAGCGAGGACCAGGGGGCTGCCGAGAAGGTAAGTTCTCCATATCGATAGCGGAGCTGCGTGGGAGCGATCGAACTGCGCTCTGGGAAGGTGAGTGAACTGATATATTTGGGCTAACAAGGTGTAGAGAGGTGTAGAGCAGGCCAAGCAGCATCAGAGGAGCAGGAAGGCTGACATTTCGGGCCTAGACCCTTCTTCAGAAAAAACGCCGCCCTCCTCCTCTAACCAAAAAAAAACAACTCTGTGGTGTGTTGATAAGGTAAGGCTTTTTATTTTTCTTTTTTTAATCGTGTGCTGGTAAGTAGAGTGATTGGTAATTTTTTTTTCATTTCATTTATCTATTATTTGCTATTATAGTAGGACTAATTTAAGCTTAAGAGTAAAAATGGCAGGAAATCCCAGACCCATGTTATGCTCCTGTTGCTCAATGTGGGAGCTCAGGGACACGGCTGATGTCCCTGACTCCTACACGTGCAGGAAGTGTGTCCAGCTGCAGCTCTTGTTAGATCGCGTGACGGCTCTGGAGCTGCAGATGGACTCACTTTGGAGCATCTGCGATGCTGAGGAAGTCGTGGATAGCACGTTTAGCAAATTGGTCACACCCCAGATTAGGATTGCTGAGGGAGAAATGGAATGGGGTGACCAAAAGGCAGAGAAAAAGCAGGCAGGCAGTGCAGGTGTCCCCTGCGGTCATCTCCCTCCAAAACAGGTATACCGTTTTGGATACTGTTGGGGGAGATGGCTCACCAGGGGAAGGTGGCAGTAGCCGGGTTCATGGCACCGTGGCTGGCTCTGCTGTACAGAAGGGCGGGGAAAAGAGTGGAAGGGCTATAGTCATAGGGGATTCGATTGTAAGGGGAGTAGATAGGCGGTTCTATGGTCGAAAACGAGACTCCCGAATGATATGTTGCCTCCCAGTTGCATGGGTCAGGGATGTCTCAGATCGACTACAGGACATTCTGAAGGGGGAGGGTGAACAGCCAGCTGTCGTAGTGCATATAGGCCCCAATGATATAGGTAATAAATGGGATGAAGCCCTACAAGCAGAATTTCGGGAGTTAGGAGCCAAGTTAAAAAGTAGGACCTCAGAGGTAGTAATCTCAGGAATGCTACCAGTGCCACGTGCTGGTCAGAGTAGAAATAAAAGAATAGGCAGGATAAATGAGTGGCTTGAGAGATGGTGCAGGAGGGAGGTGTTCAGATTTTTGGGACATTGGGACTGGTTCTGGGGGAGGTGGGACTATTACAAATCGGACGGTCTACACCTGGGCAGAACTGGAACCAATGTCCCAGGGGGTGCTTTTGCTAACGCTGTTGGGGAAGGTTTAAACTAATGTGGCAGGGGGATGGGAACCAAATGAGGTTAGTGGACAGTAAGGAGGTAGTAACTAAAGCCTGTAAGGAACTGGATAATGAAGTCATTGTGACTAAGGGGAAGAGTAGGCAGAGAGCAAATGATGAACGCAAAGGGACAGGTGGTCTGAGGTGCATTTGTTTTAATGCGAGAAGTGTAGTAGGTAAGGCAGATGAACTTAGGGCTTGGATTAGTACCTGGGAGTATGATGTTATTGCTATTACTGAGACTTGGTTGAGGGAAGGGCAAGATTGGCAACTAAATATCCCAGGATATAGATGCTTCAGGCAGGATAGAGAGGGAGGTAAAAGGGGTAGAGGAGTTGCATTACTGGTCAAAGAGGATATCACAGTTGTGCTGAAGGAGGGCACTATGGAGAACTCGAGCAGTGAGGCAATATGGGCAGAGCTCAGAAATAGGAAGGGTGCAGTACCAATGTTGGGGCTGTACTACAGGCCTCCCAACAGCGAGTGTGAGATAGAGGTACAAATGTGTAGACAGGTTATGGAAAGACGTAGGAGCAGCAGGATGGTGGTGATGGGAGATTTTAATTTTCCCAGCATTGACTGGGATTCACGTAGTGTTAGGGGTTTAGATGGAGCAGAATTTGTAAGGAGCATCCAGGATGGTTTTATAGAGCAGTATGTAAATAGTCCAACCCGGGAAGGGGCCATAGTGGACCTGGTATTGGGGAATGAGCCCGGCCAGGTGATTGAAGTTTCAGTAGGGGATTACTTTGGGAATAGTGATCACAATTCCGTAAGTTTTACCATACTGATGGACAAAGACGAGAGTGGTCATAAAGGAAGAGAGCTAAATTGGGGGAAGGCCAACTATAGCAAAATTCGGCAGGAGCTGGGGAATGTGGATTGGGAGCAGCTGTTTGAGGGTAAATCCACATTTGATATGTGGGAGGCTTTTAAAGAGAGGTTGATTAGAGTGCAGGACAGATATGTCCCTGTGAAAATGAAGGATAGAAAGGGCAAGATTAGGGAACCATGGATGACAGGTGAAATTGTGAGACTAGCAAAGAGGTAAAAGGGAGCATACATAAGGTCTAGGTGACTGAAAACAGATGAAGCTTTGGAAGAATATCGGGAAAGTAGGACCAATCTGAAACGAGGAATTAAGAGGGCTAAAAGGGGTCATGAAATATCCTTAGCAAACAGGGTTAAGGAAAATCCCAAAGCCTTTTATTCGTACATAAGGAGCAAGAGGGTAACTCGAGAAAGGGTTGGCTCACTCAAGGACAAAGGAGGGAAGTTATGCGAGGAGTCAGAGAAAATGAATGAGATTCTTAATGAGTACTTTGCGTCGGTATTCACCGAGGAGAGGGACATGATGGATGTTGAGGTTCGGGATAGATGTTTGATTACTCTAGGTCAAGTCAGAATAAGGAGGGGGGATGTGTTGGGTATTCTAAAAGATATTCGGGTGGACAAAACCCAGGTCCGGATGGGATCTATCCCAGGTTACTGTGGGAAATGAGAGAGGAAATAGTTGGGGCCTTAACAGATATCTTTGCAGCATCCTTGAGCCCGGAGGACTGGAGAATTGTTAATGTTGTCCCCTTGCTTTAGAAGGGTAGCAAGGATAATCCAGGTAATTATAGACCGGTGAGCCTGACTTCAGTGGTGGGGAAGCTGCTGGAGAAGATACTGAGGGATGGGATCTATTTACATTTGGAAGAAAATGGGCTTATTAGTGATAGGCAGCATGGTTTTGTGCAGGGAAGGTCATGTCTTACCAACTTGATAGAATTCTTTGAGGAAGTGACAAAGTTGATAGATGAGGGCAGGGCTGTAGATGTCATATACATGGACTTCAGTAAGGCGTTTGATAAGGTTCCCCATGGTAGGCTGATGAAGAAAATGAAGTCGCATGGGGTCCAGGGTGTACGAGCTGGATGGATAGAGAACTGGCTGGGCAACAGGAGACAGAGAGTTGTAGTGGAAGGGAGTTTCTCAAAATGGAGAACTGTGACTGGTGCTGTTCCACAGGGATCCGTTTTGGGATCACTGTTGTTTGTGATATACATAAATGATCTGGAGGAAGGTATAGATGGTCTGATTAGCAAGTTTGCAGATGACACTAAGATTGGTGGAGTAGCAGATAGTGAAGGGGACTGTCGGAGAATGCAACAGAATATAGATAGATTGGAGAGTTGGGCAGAGAAATGGCAGATGGAGTTCAATCCAGGCAAGTGCGAGGTGATGCATTTTGGAAGATCCAATTCAAGAGCGAACTATACGGTAAATGGAAAAGCCCTGGGGAAAACTGATGCACAGAGAGATCTGGGTGTTCAGGTCCATTGTACCCTGAAGGTTGCAACGCAGGTCGATAGAGTGGTCAAGAAGGCATATGGCATGCTTTCATTCATCGGACGGGGTATTGAGTACAAGAGTTGGCAGGTCATGTTACAGTTGTACAGGACTTTGGTTCGACCACATTTGGAATATTGCGTACAGTTCTGGTCGCCACATTACCAAAAGGATGTGGATGCTTTGGAGAGGGTGCAGAGGAGGTTCACCAGGATGTTGCCTGGTATGGAGGGAGATGGCTATGAAGAGAGGTTGAGTAGATTAGGATTATTTACATTAGAAAGACGGAGGCTGAGGGAGGACCTGATTGAGGTCTACAAAACCATGAGAGGTATAGACAGGGTGGATAGCAAGAAGTTTTTTCCCAAAGTGGGAGACTCAATCACTAGGGGTCATAATTTCAAGGTGAGAGGGGAAAAGTTTAAGGGAGATATGTGTGAAAAGTTCTTTATGCAGAGGGTGGTGGGTGCCTGGAACACGTTGCCAGCGGAGGTGGTAGAGGCGGGCACGATAGCATCATTTAAGGTGTATCTAGACAGATACATGAATGGGCAGGGAGCAGAGGGATACAGATCTTTGGAAAATAGGCAACAGGTTTAGATAGAGGATTTGGATCGGCGCAGGCTTGGAGGGCCGAAGGGCCTGTTCCTGTGCTGTAATTTTCTTTGTTCTTTGTTTTTTGTTCTATTTGCTCTCAAAGATGGTTTTCTAAAACGTAAGTATATTGTAAAACCTGGACACAGTCCGTGAATTGTGATAGGTAGATATGTGAGTGGGCTTCATGCGTACAGAGCAATCACAGTGCCACCTCTCATGTGGTTTCAAATGAGATACAACTTGATTATCATGGGAACTCCTTCAGTTGTTGTGCTGTGTAAACATCTGACTGTACTTATCTTCATCAAATTAATGAAGAAAAGAAATCACCTCACTTAATCATAGACCAGGAAAACTCTGAAGGGGTTCACCAGCTAATTGTATCTAAAAGTGACCATTACTGAGGCATCTTCAGTTTAATTCCTATTTCCTGACAACTCATTGCAGGCAGAAGAAGCACAAGGGCTTTCAGGCTGTTGAGATGCTGTCAAAGGGAAACCAGAAGATAAATGCTCAAAAAGGAACTGAAATCTTTCATAAGGAAGACAGAATTTGAAGAATTTTTGCGACTCACAGTGATCAATAGTGTCTTGTGGGATCTCTCATGATCGTGTCTGTCCATTTATAGTATATATTCAAACACAATTTATGTTGATCTCATTTTAATTCTCAGTGTTAGTGTATGTTAGTCATTGACTCTATTTTGGTGACTCTTGTGAAATAAAATTTCTTCCTTTTGTTCAAATCTTTGAAATTTTTTGGCTTTGTTCTCTGTGCGAATATCTATGAATTCAAATTTCATGTACATTTAAAAAAGCAATTACTGGTCCCTAACTGGACATAACACTGTTTAAAAAGGCAGGTTAATGATTGGATGTAATCTTCGGGAATGAAATTTTTCAGCTGCAGCAGTGGAAAGTAGGCTGAAAACAGATTGGCAACTATTCCATATCAGAGCAAAAGCAACAACTCGTATTTGGGTGACAGCTTTAAGGTGAGGTAATGAAATATTCCACTGCACTTCACAGGAGCTTTATAAAACAAAGTATGACACAGAGCCACAAAGGGGCTATTCGATCAGATGACAAAGAGGTAGGCTTTTTAAAGAAGGAGGATATTGTGGCAGAGAGGTGGAGTGCATCAAGGAGGCAGCTGAAGATATGGCCACCAATGGTTGATCAATCAGAATCGGGAATATACCAGGAGGCCAAGTATCTAGGAGGGTTGTGAAACTTGAGCTAACTATACAAATGTAGAAGGGCGTGCCTCTGGAGGGAATTGAAAACAAGTGTGAGAACTTCATTATCAAGATATTGCTTAATCAGGAGCCATGGAGCCTTTCTCTTTAATTACACTACTGTTGTTGATCAAATTTATCCCTTCTGCCTATATTTGAGAACTACTGTGTGGAATATTTACAACAGTGCTAGTCCAAGCAGGGATCTCAAAACCAAACGTGAACATGGGAGTCTTTCTGAAATCTCCACTTACTTGTGGAACAATTGAAAAAAAAAGAGATAACCGCAAAGTTACACAGAGCAAAGGCCTGATAATATCGGGTAATCAGGGGCTGGGACAAATTTTGATTGTGGGCGATCCTTTGGATACAAAAAGAAAACAAACAGTAAATTCTGGAAATATATGGTAGAAATAGAAAATGTTAGCATAATGTAACTTTGCAATTCTTAACTTTTAAAAAGTAAAGGCAGATGATTAAGTTTATGTATGGCCATTAACCTTGGTTGTCTCTTTACCTTCACATATATATTAGATTTGCTGCATTCTTGGCTTTTAGTTTGGGCTTGTGCAGCTCGTTGAAGCATATTCACACAATGCAAATGGCATTATAAACTCCACTACATGTTCTTCTATATTATTCATTATGTTTATAATATTCCATTATTGGGAGAAATAGAGATTGAAGAGAAAATTCTACAACTTTGTACTCCAGAGGCGTTCTTAGACTACCCAGAGCACCTACCAATAATTATTGCCATGCATCACGTGAGATTTACAATTATTTAAATTAAAGGCCATTAACTACTGTGAATATTTGCCGGAGTTCCCTATTTACATTTCCAGTTGCTGAAGGTTGCCTCTGGAATTCACAATTGGAGTATTTTATCTTAAGTATAGATACAATATTAAAAGGTGAATTATCAAGGCTAAGGCCTTCTTGATCTAAATGACTGTACTTCACATGTGTTAGTAATTGTGATATTCTGAGATTATAGCAAGGGGCAATATAAATGCAAGATTATTTAAAATATTTATCTTAGGCTGCAATTATGCCAGGGTCAGTTGCACAGTCCTTGGGCTGCCTTAATGTGTATTAATAAACTTCATAAAACTGACGTGCAGACGAAGTAATCAAGTTACAATATTGAAATGTGTCACAATCAAATCGTAACAGAAACATTGCCCACTTAGTAATGAACAGTGAGAAAAATGTTTCAAATAACAAGTGTTCTCCAAAGTGTCCTGAAAGAATTGTTGAGAGACTGAACGTAGTTCCTTTTCCAGCTGGTTGTCTAATTGCACTACCCTGTCTCCTCATGGACACCCGGAGTGAGGTCAAGGTCCCGCGTCTTCTAGTCTCTATTTTTGTCACTGCAAACCATCAATGGCTAAATTGGTGGAATGCTGTTCTGCATCCATCCTTGGCAGCCAATTGGTATTTCTTTTGGAGCTGGCTCTCCACGATGGCTGCTAAACTCTCCATGGAGACAACCAGACATACGTATGCCAGACCTGGAATAGTGCAGATAGTGTTGTTAAACACCATCCACCTTCAATCCAGTTTATCAAACATCTCGGCCAATCCTGCCTGCGCTCCTGTGTCAGCTTGTGCATTTATTAATGGCTGACACTATGGGGTCCTCTCTTGCCTGGGACTGACCTTTGGCAGTCCTCCAAGTGCCAGAGACCTGGTGCGCTTCTTCCTCAGCTGCCTTCGAGGACATGGCAATGCTCTTCTCACCAGTTTGTGCTCCTGACTGTAGTCCAGCTAAAATACCCACTGAGGTGTCAGTACCAGAGTTGGTGGAGGTGCAGAGGAAGCCTTGCCAGTGCAACCTTTGAAGGATCTGGAGCAGGATGATCTCCAGGAAGGCAGGTCCCTTCATGGCTGAGCTTGTGCAGAGGTTGCTTGTGCCTGCAAAAGACAAGGGAGTTATGAAATAAGGGTAGAGGTTTGGACATGTTAAAAATGTATTCACAGTGGCTTAAAAATGAGAGAGCAGCTACCAATTTTATTTGGGATGCTGAGATGTAGAGTCTCATCACAAGAGTGGTCATGCCCCCCTCTCGCTAAGGCAAGGACTCTCCCATTATACGAGGTGATCAGATGAATGTCAGGCACTTCATCAACTGTTCTGTCTCTCTCTGCACTATTGTGGGCTGTTTTCTCCTCCAATTAGACAAGGGAAGGGATTGAGTGAGGTGAACGTGGCTGGCAGAGCTGTTAATGTTACTGCAGCTGGAGGAAAGATAAAGAGATGTGCTGAGTGAGCAGATAGGAAGTACAGAGGGCATACAGAGGGCACCCTGGGGTGTTGGGTGGGAGACAACAAGGAACAATGAAGCACAAAGTACTGAGAGTGGTAGAGTATAAGCTTTGATGGGAGCTGTTAGCAAAAGCAGAGTTGAAGGTGTGAGGTAGCAGGAAGGTAATGGTAGCACTTAGCTTTGCAAAATGCAGAAGATCGTTAGAGATAGTGGGAACTGCCGATGCTGGAGAATCTGAGATAACAAGGTGCAGAGCTGGATGAACACAGCAGGCCAAGCAGCATCAGAGGAGCAGGAAAGCTGACATTTCGGGTCTAGGCTTCCTGCTTCTCTGATGCTGCTTGGCCTGTTGTGTTCATCCAGCTCTACACCTTGTTATCGCAGAAGACCGTTAACCTACTTCCTGCATTGCTGTGTTTTTCTCTGCACATTGGACACTGCACTAACCCTGGTGGACATTTCAGACCAGGTTGGCAGTGTCTGGTGTTGTGGTTTTCTCTGGCACACCTGGAGCAAGAACATATTCTCCTGTTCACCATTTCCCCCACCAAGACTTCCAGGTCCCTGCCAGCAAACCGTGTTCCCATGTGCCATCCCTGAGAGAACTTTTCACACACATCAACTGTGAAAGGCTTCTCCTGGCTTGCTGTGGTTGAACCTGTGTACAGCTGGACCTTAAAAATAGTACTGACAGTAGGAAACCTGGAAAGTCTTGCCGCTGGTGATCTCAAGATAGTGCAAGAATGATGCCGAGAACTTATGATGTGTAGGTAATGACGTGTGCATTATCAACTCACACAAGTAAACTGACTAGAGGTTGAAGGCGAGAGGGAAAAGATTCAATAGGGATGTGGGAGGCAATTTTTTCACTCAGAAGCCGGGCGTGTACAAAACAAGCTGTCGGGGAAATGGTAGATATGCATACAATTATAACGTCCAAAAGGCGTCTGGGTACATTATTAGGAAAGGTTTAGAGGGATATGGGCCAAACACAGGCAACTGGAACTAGTTCAGTTTAAGAAGCCTGGTCAGCACAGACAAGTTTGATCAAAGTGTCTGTTTCCGTGCTAGATGCCTCTCTGACTATGAGATAAACCTCATGGACATTCCCTGAAATTGACACTCGGTCAAATTGTGGGAAAATTCAGCCCATAGAAACCATTGTATAATGGTAGAGTTTAAGCAAAGCTGTAGAAACAAAGCTACCATCAGTAGCTTTGCAACAATGGAAACTGCCAGCTAAAGTGTGACTGGACATAGATTTCACAGAATTGGAAGGGCAATAAATACCTACTGTGATAGATAGACACTTGAAGTATGTTCCAAGGTTTCCAATGAATGAAAAAATACCTCACATAAGTCTAGAAGTTTTGCAAAGTTTATTTGTTGCTTTTGAGTTCCCAGAGGCAATTGTGACCAAAAACCAACCTCAATTTTGTTCTGAAGAGTTTGCACAATTCATGTGAATGAATAATTTAAAACATATTGGAGTTCAGCTTTATCATCCAGTACCAAACATAACAGTGAGGTGCAGAATGCAAATGGTCACATGCCGTTGTCAAGTCAATGCTTGATACCAATCTAAAAGAAAGGAAACCTCTGATTTCATTGGAATCCAGATTAATGATTTTTCTAGTTATACAATGTGACACACTTGACACTGCTACTGTAAGCATACGAGCTGAGTTGCTACTTCAAAGGCAACCCAGAATTAAGTTTGCATTGCTGAAACACTGTTCAGCATTGTGCCCTCCAATTGGTTCCCCCTTTGGATTAGTGCCCCCTAATGTGTTTGATGTGTATGTATCGGCTTGATTTGTGCTCCCCAAAGTCTAGCTTGTGGAACCTTTTGTAACATCTCCAGCAGTTGCTCTGTCTCCTGTTGATATCATTCTGGTAAGTGAGTCTTCGTTTTAAACTTTCATGTAAGGGAGGTCGTGGCCCAGTGATCATACTCCCCCTCAGAATACCAAACCATACCCTGGTCCCCTGGGGGTGGCAGGACACCCATCTAGCGACATGATGCACCCCCCCCAGTCCCTTACCACTGGGACCTACTCACTCCACTCCTGTTAGGGCAACTCAGCAGCGAAAACCTTGTCCATTTGACAGTCCTGAATACAAACACAGCCTCGCCCTTCAGCAGTGCTCAGGCTCAGCTCCATATTAAAAAAAGTCCAACATCCTACAAATCACACAAACCTTAGCCCTAAAAAGAAAGCTACACAGAACTATATACATTCAAACTGTACAATGCCACCCATCTCCGGGTGGCCAGACTACAATCTGATGGTTCTATGCCTTCTGCAGTCTCTGGTTGACCAGTGAACCAGAGACCAGGGGGTTTTTGGCTTTGGGGTTCGGAAGGTTCTCCTCAGTGTTCCCCCCTTTTCTAACGGGGGATCCTCCTGAACCCCAGACTATGGGTGGGCTGGCCTGGCCTGATTGTGTCTTGGCTGACTCCAGCTCTGCTGCCGGTGGGACCGTGTCATTCCCCCAGGATCCCCACTGCCTGTGACTGCTGCTCGGCTTGTGGCCTTTCCTGGGGGCTCTCCCCATCTCAGAGCTGGCTTCCCACCCCTGGGGAGACCATGGTGTCCCCGTCCTTAGAGCACCTCCCAACTCCCAAACTGTAGGTGGGCTGACCTGGCCCAGGAGGGTCTTTGTTGCCACAGAGCCTGTGGCCTGTGGGAGTGTGGCCTTTCCCGGGGGCTCCGGGGAAATTCTTGAATCCCAAACCACGGGTGGACTAACTCGTCCTGCGAGGCAGTTCACCTGCCCAGGCCCTGAGTGTATGATTTGGGACGTATAGGATGTTGAGATTGTATACGGTGTCAGTGAGGCCTCTTCTGGAGTACTGTGTCCAATACTGTTCACCCTGTGAAGGATATTACTAAGCTAGAGTGGGTTCAGAAAAAATTTGCCAGGATGACGTCGGGAACAGAGGGTTTGAGTTATAAGGAGATACTGGGACTTTTTTCACTGGAACATAGGAGGTTGAGGGGTGACCTTATAGAGGTTTATAAATTCATGAGATGTATAGATCAGGTGTATGGTGGGTGTCTTTTCCCTAGGGTTGGGGATTTCAAGGCTGGGGGCATATTTTTAAGGTGAGCGGAGAAAGATTTAAAAAAGACATGAGGGGCAATTTTTTTTTCACACTGAGTGGTTTTGAGTGTGGAATGAACTCCGAGAGGAAGTGGTGGATGCAGGTACAATAACAATGTTTAAGAGACATTCAGATAAGCATAACAATGAGAAATGTTTGGAGAAATATTGGCCAAGTGCAAGCAGGCGGGGCTAGATTATGGTCAACATGGACTGATTGGACCAAAGGGTCTGTTTCCATGCTGAATGACTCTATGACTGTATGACATGACCATTTGCTGGCACGTGGAGCAGTTATGAGATTAACGTAGCAATGTGAAGCAAGATGTCCCCCCAGCAGGCAATCTGCCTGGCACTGTGACTGCACAGAGGAGTAAGGCAAGGCAAGGAAAGGATGCTGTGAAATCTAAGTAGGCACTAAACCAGTGAGCCCTAAGAGAGCAATGCAGCCCAGAGATACAGCCTGATCCAATCCATGAGCTGGGTGTGTGTCCTTCCAGAAGTACTTCAGTGCTAGTTGCTGGTGTACCCTGAGTGCAGCTTGATAGTGTAGAAAGTCCTGCAAGTAGATCGGAGAGATGTTAGGATCATGAGAGGCTGGCATTTGGCGATGCAAGAATCCGTGGATGAGGTGCGCGTGTGGCTAGTGCCTTGGCATGTGCCCTGAGGGTGTACAATGGGACTATCTTTGCGTATATTGATGTATCTAGAAACATCCAGAAAAAGCCAGGTCCCTACCTGATTCCACTTTGTGTGTCAGGTGAAGATGTAACAGATATTTGTGTTGTGACAGATCCAGGTGAGCACTGGGTTTTAAGATGAGCACTTTAAGACAGAGTGAGGAGGAAGTAATGACATTGAACAGAGTGCATCAATGGTGGGTATTGGCTAACCAGGTAAAGTCAGTAACCCTGCTCTGTTCCACTGTGTGGAATGTTGGAAGCGAAACTGACACCATCTCTTCCACCTCCCATTTTACCGTGGCCTAGTCTTTTGGACTCTTGTAACATTAAATGTGAGGAAGCTTTCAACTCCTTAGAGTGACAGTCTTTTTTCTCATGTGCATCAGTGATGAATTTGTGCCCTCCACTCCAGTGGAGTATTTCTTCTGTCACTCTGCACGTCTAACTCTCTCTGCCCCAAGTGTATCTATAGTTAACTGTATCCCTGTAATATTGGGAGCCTCTTTTTACCCCTGTCTTTCTAGCTCTGTATCTGAACTCTTCATCTATTCTGCAAGTATGATGTTGCCAATAACTGGATCTGAAAATATATAAATCACCTTGACTGTAGCAGTTAGTGCAGAGTGCATCTGTTAGAAATAAAAAACTGCTTTAAAAAGTAAATGAGCGCCACAGATAGTTATGAGCCAATACATTAGGTGTCAGCTCCAAATTTGTTTTCCAATGGATATGTATTCCTTATGTAGGGGACAGATTAAAATACAACATTCCCTACATGTAACATCTGACAGTCGGGATAGAATGCTCCAATGTAAAAGGATAGCAGTATGAACAGTACCTTACCAGATGACAGTGGGCCAACACTTTAAACAGCCTTTTCTGCAGTTAACCAGGAGTTGGATTTAGACATTATGATTTCCTGTGGTTTCTTTGTTTCTGATTAGTCTCTTTTTGTAATTTTTGTGATTTGTACAATGGTGGGTCAACCAACAATCTTTAACGTTTTTGACCACACCGTCTGCCACCAATGTTTCTCCAGGTGGTCCGCTCAATACTCACTTGCTTGCTTTAATTCACTCATGGGACATGGGCTTCTCTGGCTAGCCAGCATTTATTACCAGCCCTTAAGAAGGTGGTGGAAAGCTGTCTCTTTGAACTGATGCAGTCCATGTGCTGTCGGTAGGCCCACAATGCCATTAGGGAGGGAATTCCAGGATTTTGACCCAGTGACAATGAAGGATTGGTGATATTTTTCCACGTCAGGATGCTCAGTGACTTGGAGGTGAAGTTCAAGGTGGTAGTGTTACCATGTACCTGCTGCCCTTGCCCTTCTAGGCGGAAGTTGCTGTTTAAGAATATTTGGTGAACTTCTGTAGTGCATCTTGCAGATAGTACACACTGCTGCTACTGACGATCAGTGGTGGAGGAAATGGGTGCTTGTGCACATGGTGCCAATCAAGCGGGCTGCTTTGACCTGGATGATGTCCAGCTTCTCAAGTGTTGTTGGAGGTGCACCAGGTAAGTGAGGAGTATTCCATCAACAACATTCAAGCTGTACACTGACAACACCCAGCTCTGACAAGTTAGATTAACTAACTGGAAAACCTTACTGTGAAACTGTAAGACCACATGTTCTTATTTACCTCTATTTTCGTTTGTAGATCAAAGTGGGGAAAGGACTGCTTTAAAGCAAGGACTGTGGAAACAGATGATTTTAAATACAAATTACTTGGACTCATTGTGAGTAGTGTTTAAAATGTTGCGTTGTTTAAGCAGTGGGGGAAAGTGTTTGAGACACAACAGTACTATGAGTGT
>NC_063337.1:96522973-96547431 GCF_021869965.1 Rhincodon typus | reverse complement strand
CTTTTCTGATGAAGGGTCTAGGCCCAAAATGTCAGCCTTTCTGCTCCTATCATGCTGCTTGGCCTGCTGTGTTCGTCCAGCCCTGCACCTTGTTGTCTTGGATTCTCCAGTATCTGCAGTTCCTACTATCTCCAGTACTATGAGTGTGTATGTTTCACCCTGAGACAGACCGATGATTGGTTTTTTAGTTAGGTCCTGTTGTGTAAGCCAGGAGTCATCAACATGACCACAACACACTGACCCCTGAGAAGGTAGACTACTTGTATGTAAACAATATAGTGACAGAACGCCTCCAGTCTGGAAGAGACAGCCCTGAAAATCTTTCCTGATGGCTTTAATCAATGCTAAAATGTCTTGCAACAAGTTTGTCAATGGACTTTGGGGTTTCTGTGTGCATGACATGAGTTGGGGTCAGTTAATCCTAATGTTTATTCTAACTCTCAGCTGGTCCGTGATTACTTTCCAGATCATTTCTGATCTGCCTGATTTACTCCAGGATGACCAGATATATTAAGTATTAAAAGACCCTCCTTGCTGATGGTGAGCAAGATTTTCAAATATTTCTTTTTTGGATCATTTAATCACTCGATCAGTAAAATAAAACCTGCTTGAAATGCTGTATGTAGTTGAGCAAAGGCATTGTTGGCTGCCCAACCCATGACTGAGCGCTCGCCTTCCATTTCTTGTTGAAGGGTTTTATTCTTATTTCTTGAAAGGATTTGTTTGTTTCCCTCTTTCTTTTGCTTCTTTTGCTGTTTTCTGCTTCTGTAGCACTTTATTTCTCACTATCGCTGACTCTTTACTGGTCTTTAACCAATTTTAGATTATTCTATATGTAGTAGAATGTTTCCAACATCAGATGGTGGTTGTACCAAATAGATAAATGTAACGTCATGAGGGCTTCCCTTTGCCATTGAACCGAATTAAAAACACAAAATGACCGAACCAACCAAGCTTTGCACACAGGTAAAACTAGCTAGTATAGAAACATTTTTGAGTGTTTTAAAGGATTTATTTTATTCAGTAGAGCTTTATATTTAAGCTGTGAGTAGCCTTTGACTTTTTTAACTTTCTAATTGGAAAACAGGCTGTTAATTTATTTCAGAAATCAAGACAGGGCTTCTAGTTTTAGATTTTGAGCAGAAAGAAAGAAACTTTTCTTTCATGCTGTTGAACTTAACAGATCTATGCCCAAAAGTTGGCGCTGTTAGTTTTCCAAATGCATGGAATTCCACAGCTATCTTTTAGCTAATGAACGTTTAATGAGGTTTTCAATCGTCAACTACTTAGAACTCGGACACTTTATAAATGGCCACTGCTCAATACCATGATGTCCCACCATGTGGGACAGCGAGGGTTTGGCCTCCCGAAAGACATTTGTCCCTGATGCAGCAATACTTCTATTAGCTAAGGTAACACAACAACTAGACATGGGTAACATGGTACTGATAGATTCAACAGATATCCTTTACAGCTTCTGATATATACATGTATTACCATCAGAGTCCCTTAAAGAGCCTGTGCTAATGTTAGGTTGTCCAGTTACAAATAGCAGCATACTGCCATCAGTTGCCATGGATCATGTGGCCTTGAGTCAGACACTTCTAGCCTTCAGATCACGTTCTATGATACAGTGGTGATAAGAGGTGTATTGAATTCTAGCTGTGAGACATAACTTGTGATTGAAGTATTAAACAAATGTCTGTGCTATCCTCTGGGGATTGGCCCCAGTTTGCAAAGGGCACTCTCAAATATAGTACCCCCTTCTTTCCTACCTTTATAAAAACTGAAAAAAAGAAAGGCTGCCTACTCCCGTCTACCTGTTAAATCTGACTATTGTTGTGTGGGCAGGATAATATTGGGTTTAGTTGAGCTTTTAACGTGCTCAGTTAATGCTTCATTATTTACACGTGCCAGGCTGCAGATGATTTCAGACCTACCCATCCTCCAATCTATGGGTTGAGCTTGGGGGGCACCCACCCTATTTTATGTGCCATCCATTGCAAATGTTCAAGACAGAGCATGTAATCTCCAGCTCCATGTTAAATGTAGTGATTTAATGGCTTCTCATTCTAAGGTGAAAGCAACTTACAACAGAGGTCATATAACTATGGGAAGCCATTGTATACAAGTTACAAATACATTCCTCTAAATACCCTCTGTACTCTAAGGCCCTTTATCTTACCTGATAGTGGTCTGTCAGCATGCATACTCTGGAGAGTGCTGGTAGTCCCACTCCTATCCACTGCAGTTTCTGGCATTTCTGGGAGTGGAGAGATGGCAGCCAGTCAAATGACTTGGTAACTCTCTGTGGTGGATCCTACCCTCTGTGTGAAGACATGTTTTGTAACATTACATGCATGGTCTGCCTATAATTTTAAGCTTGCTTACCTTCTTCAGGGTTGCCACCACAAAGGAAATCATTTCTTTTGTTCACCCAAACAATCTTCCTTAATCATTTTCAGAATATTAGTTAGATAAATGGTAACTTTCTAAACTTGACAGAATACAATTCTGTGCAACTTATTGTTATGATATAACATTTTCTTTCTTATATATTTGATGTAGAAAGAACGAAAGTGTATCAGCCTAAGGGAAACACTTAGGCACAACCTTTCAACTACCCACCTCCAGACGAAAGATCCTAACCTTTCAATTGTTTGCCATTTCAAGTTACCATCCTACTCCCACATTACCATTTCCTTCCTAGGCCAGCTGCAGTGTTCTAGCAAAGCCCAATGCAAGCTGGAGGAACAATGAATCATTTTCCACTTAGACACTTTACAGGGCTCAACATTGGGTTCACCAACTTCAGACCGTCAGCTGTGTCCTCTATTTTGATGATCCCTCCTCTCCCTGCCCCATCTCCCACTGCCTTGTTTGCGCTGTTTGCATCTTAGTGGAAATGACCTATTTACAGCTGTTTATACCTAACATCAACACTTCATCCACTTCACTTCTCTATGGCCATTAGCACTGATTTGGCCTTTTGCTCTGAGGTATCTTGCTTATTTGTTCCACTTGCTCCTCCTTCTCCTCTTTCCCGCAGCATTAGAACTATCATTTTTCTAGTGCTTTCAGATCAGAAGGTGAGTCATGATCAACTCAAAATATTAACTCCCTTTCTTGCTGCACAGATGATGACCAACCTGGTGAGCTTTCTTCCAAAACCCCCTTTCTATTTCTTCTACACTTCCCACGCTGCTGTGAGTCAGCAACACTCATCCACATTGGAGACATTTCGTCATATCAAACATACAGGGTCTGAGTCAAATGCAGTTACTCCTGATGTATCAACATTGTCCTTTTAAGTTCAATGCTATTGACAGCTTTGCCAAGGGCTGTTGTGACTTTCAGTATGATTTATGTTTTTACACCAGTAGACTGACACTGTATAAATAATGATTGGCTGGTTGTTTATTTGCATCATTGGACACAAATTCATTTAGCAGAAAAAAATGTAAGAATAGGAAGTAGCACTGGTGTTATAACATTAGCAACAGAAAGCTGACAGACAGTTCAGGAAATGGACATCATACCACCCAGGATTTATCACCCAGTTATCACTCTTGATTTATTTAAGACCAAATGGTTCTCAGGAAATAATGTGCATTAGTAACATTGGGCCATATGCAGTTCATTCATCCTTCCTTGCCTGAGACATCAGGAAACCTGCTGTGTAAACTTTGATTCCTGAACTGTGTGTCTGCAGTTGAAGAATCTAATTTCGCTGGTTGGTTTTCTGCCCAGGAAGGAGTCTCACCTTCATTCAGCTGCTCTGCCTTACAAAACCATATTGAGGTTATGAACTTTCCAGGGCGTGGGCCTCACCTGCATTTACAATATATCCGCCGGTATAGACCTGATTCTGTGCTGCACATTTTGAGTCTTTATATGACTATTTCTAAGCTGTGATCTTCATCACAATCTCCAACGTGTGCTGTTCACAGACTATAGAATTCAAAACGCAACACTATAAAAGTGATGACTGCAGCTTCCTGAACTGTCAATGCGCAACATGCTTCATGTTCTCAGCCTATTCAAAACAGTTTAAATGTTCTCTTTATATTTATTCACCAAGGCACTGGGCTGCACAATCATTCCTCTCAGCTGCTTTGATTTGTACTGTAGTAATTTATTTGTCTGCCACAATTAGAACATTGTGTGTACACTTCTAAAAAGGTTCAGCAGTATTTACAGAGCTGCCTTATCAGGATAATATGTGAACAGTTATGTCAAAAAAATCATATAACACATTGCACATTTAGAACCCACATTTCTCACCTTGGTTAGATTCGAACATTTTCAGTTAATTTCCTTTCAATGTCTTTTTTTAACTCATTGTCTTGTTAAAGTATAGTTTACAGCACAGAAAAAGGCAGCCACCATGATTAGAGCAATCTAAATTTCATTCCATGGCACTATTCACTTTCTCTATACATAATAATTAGTACATTTCTCATAAAAGATGTCATAATTGATTAATTCACAGCAAAAAGGAATTTCTCTGCACCTCCCTCTTCACTGTCTTTACTACACTTACCCATTTCTCACCCCTTTGCACCGAATCCATAGCCAGAGAATAATCTTTCTGTCTATACACTCTGCTAAATCACAGACTAGATTTTACATTTCCTTGCCAGAAAGTTTGCCCTCTTCCTGATGGCCCAATCCCATACAATTATTCCTCGGACAGGGATGATATGGGGTGGCCCACCTATGAATGGTTTCAGAGGCTAGCTGGGGCTGTTACTCCAACCCCACCCTACCACCTTCCCCGGCTTCCATGACCTCTCAAATGCCAAAGTCCACCCTCTCACCAAGGCCTGCCACCTGGCGAGACCCTCAAACATTTCCATAAGACAATTAAACCATAAGAAATGGGAACGTTCAGCCCCTTGAGCCTGTTCCAACATTCAATAGGAACATGTCTGATCCATCTGCTGCTGAGGTGTGGGGCGATGTAGGTGCAGGATTTGAACCCAAGTCCCCAAAACATTTCCTATCTCTCTGGATTAACAGTCTAAGAACATAAGAAATAGGAGCAGGAGTAGGCCATCTGACCCCTCAAGCCTGCTCTCTACCATTCAATGAGATCATGGCTGATTTTTTTCTTGGACTCAACTCCATTGTAGTACCACAAGGGCATTGTCCACCCTATGTCCTCAATTAGTCCCTGAAAAAGTGCAACGTTTGTGGGAATTTCTTGCCCAGGACCACCCAAACCAGATAAGAAGCAACCACAAAGGTGCCAATCAATCATTTAGAGCCCAGGTGGAAGCTGACACAAAGATTGGAAGGAGCTTGGAAGAATCTAAGCATCTCACCCAACCCATTTCTTCAAATATCACCTGTGATAAGGTTTGTGGATTCAGCATTGGGCTGTCAGATCACTTCAGGATCCACAACTGCAGAGTGGAAGAAAGTGATGCTTGGTCTGAAGAACTGCTGAAAAACTAGAAGAATTGTTGCAATCATTAGCTTACAGTAGTAGAAAATGATTAGGAATTTTCATTGTCACAGGCCTGATAACATCTGTTTATCTCGGCTGTTTTCCTGGCCACAGGAACAGTATATATGAAAACAAAATTTGCTGCTTAGAACTATAGCAACTATTGTATCATGCAAATAGAAGTAAGCAATGTGATGAAGAGAGACAAACCACAAGGCTGGATGACCTCCTTGCATACATCTGTGGTTTGAATTTTACATATCAAGTGATGGGCTTCTGTAATGTTTGCTCTTCTTGCACTTTGTTCAAAAATATGTTAAATAGTGAACTCATAAAACCGATTAAGTGTCTATGTAAGGGGTTTGTTAGCTCAGTCAGCTGGCGCAAGTACAGAATAAGACAACAGTGTAGTCTCAGTCCTTATGGAGGCTGAGGTGGTTCTTGGGGTGAACCTCCTCACTTTATCCCATATGGTATTGCAGTAAAATCCACGATAGCAAACCTTAGATAACCAGAGCAACCAGACAGGGAGAAATATATCGAAACATTTATGGACAGAAAGCTGCAAACATAATAAAAGCAATAATTATAAAGTAAATATTATTTAATACCAGTCTGACTCAACCTTCACTCAAGTTTGAGTGTTGTCACAACTGAGTTAGGAGTAGCGAATTGATTCCTTCAAGGCTCTTTTCACTCGGGTGGGGGAGTTCAAAATCAGGGGGCATACGTTTTAAGGTGAGAGGAGAATGTTTTAAAAAGGACTTGAGGGGCAACCTTTTTACACAGAGAGTGGTTTGTGTGTGGAATTAACTGCCAGAGGAAGTGGTGGATGCAGGTAGAGTTACAATGTTTAAAAGACATTTGGATAAGTAAATGAATAGGAAAGGTTTGGAGGAATATGGGCCAAATGTGGGCAAGTAGGACTAGTTTAGTTTGGGACTGAGGTCACTGTGGACTAGTTGGACTGAAGAGTCTGTTCCATGCTGTGTGATTCTATGACTCTTTCCTTGTCTAAGTCTCCATAACTATATTTAAAAAGTATCAGGCCAGCTTTAGCTTGGTATCAGCAACAAGACACCACATTCCTTAAATAACAAATAAAGAACTAGTTTGTTGCAAACAAAATTTACTTAAGAAAGGATGTAAATCTGCGTTCAGGGGAAAGAATTATTCACAAATTGTCCCAAATGCCGCCTGTAGCTAAAAATTGCTTTGTACACAAGCTATAGGCACTAAGGAGTCTTTCTGTGTTAGTTATAACTGTCCAAATTCACTTTTCTAGAGACAGTGGTGTAAATTTTGAAACTTCAGGAAAGTTCCACTTGTGATGAGCTGATCTTCCAGTGACCTTTTGGTAGATTTTTATCTGAATGGCCTGAACGTAAATGGATTGGGAAAGGAGTATGTGTGGGTGGAGAGGAGTACAAGACAACCTGTGAATCCCTGTAATTCAGTTGCTGATAATAAGCATGCAGGTGCAACAGATGGTGAAGAAAGTAAATGGTATGTTGGCCACCATAGCAAGACGAGCACGGTTGGCTTGCTCCAGTTGTGCAAGGCCTTGTTAAGACCACACCTTGAGCACTGTGGGCAGTTTTGGATAACTTGTCTGCGAAGGATGTTCTGGCTAGGGAAGGAATGCAACAAAATTTTACCTGATTGGAAGGACTGACGTATGAAGAGAGACTGGATCAGTTCGATCTGCATTCACTAATATTTAGAAGAATGGGGATTTAATAGAAACCTATAAAATTCTAACAGGACTAGACAGGGTAAATGCAGGAGGAATGTTCAGTTCTGAGAGTCCAGAAGCAAAGGTCACAGTCTAAGGCTACAACTTAGGCCACTTAGGACTGAGATGAGACATTTCTTCACCAGAGAGGGGTAAGTCTGTGGAATTCTCTGCCACAGAAACTGGTTCAGGTCAAACATTGAATGTTTTCAAGAAGGAATTACATATGGTTCTTAGGGCTAAACGGATCAAAGGATATGGGGTGAAAACATGAACAAGGTACTAAGTTGGATGATAAGTCAACATCAGATTGAACAGCAGCACAGGCTTGAACAGTTGAATGACCTACTCCTGCTTGAATTTTCCATGTTTCTGTGTTTCAACTCATGCACTTTGATGGGAAAGACAGAGAGAAGACAAAGGTTGTTGTTCCAGACAAATGCACTTTCTGCCTGTGTCAAAATCTAATAACTTTATGATACACATGGACTGGGCCATGTGACCACTCTGAAAGCACTGTTTGTAGACTCAGTGGCTCTAACCAAGCAGCTTGCATGCTTTGCAAATGTGACATTTTTCTCTGCTGCAGCCAGTTTTCCTAGAAAGTCCAAGATATAGAATTGGGCCAGTCAATGATATTCTAAGTTAATATTTAAGATAACACATTTTCATAATAGTGTAAGTGTGGGCTCTGGACACCTGCTAGCTTAGGGACTAGGATTGGTCATGGTGACAGCTAGTGATGGAATGGTGAATTTCCCCAGTGTTAAAGATGGGTTAGTTGGAACTTCTGCACTCTATCCCAACCTGCCATTATCCAATCCTACTTTCCTGGGTCAGCAGTAACTCAGCCCACATCAACAAAAGCTTGCATTGATATAACATCACTAATGTAGGGACAATGTTCCAAAGTGGCTTAAGGATGTAATAAAAGCCAAGACATATTCAGCCAAGGGTTGGGTTATAAGAGCATAAGAAATAGAATCAGGTGTAGATAATACCTCCCACTCAAACTCGTGTTCAATACAATACGACTTGTTGGACGAACTTTGGCCTAACCTGTTATGAAACATCACTAAATTGTGGGGCCACTGGGATCTTCCTTCTGTTGTTCCATGACAAAGCCATTGAAGTCTGTTTCAATGATCTCACTGCCTTCTGTCTGCCCTTAAATATGGTGCCAACACTTCAAGCAGTAGGACAGCATATTACCACAACCACTCACCTGGCCACATCCTCCACCTTAGACCAGATCATTAATTGGCTTCCACAGAATTCTGTTCTGTGCCTGATTGCCAGTGGCTCAGAGGTGGCCCCTTGAGCTTTGCCACAAAATTCCTCCCCCATTTCTTCATCAGATCATTGATAGGAATGGTTTTAACAGCTGAGATCCCTACATAGGTCACTAAGTGTTGGTGAGGACATCTAGATTTCTCGATCTTCCCAAATTATTCCATGAGACCATTAAAACTACCCAAAGAAGTAGGACAGGGCTTGAGTTCACAATTGACCCTAAAACAAAGACCATTCTGGAGTGTCAACTTGGATTATAGTTGTTTAGATTGTAGTCAGTCAGGCTCAAAGGATGAGCACTTGTGCACACCGGAAGCCACATATGTTAATAGACAGACCCCTGTACTTTGAACACAGATAGAATATGTCCACACACTGTACCAGCTTCACCGTAGCAAAGTAAGTGATAGCCATTCACTGGTTCATTTCTCAGTGCAATGTTTTGACTAAACAGAAGTCAACCTGCCTTGTTTAAAATGTAAATAAAACTTGGTAGTTAACTGTCAGTCTTCATCTAATTGGTTCATTCTCTTGGCAATGCCTCTGCCAATTGTCAACCAATCAGCACCGTCCTTTCATATGGTATATTATGTATACTCATATATATGCTGTCTGTATACGTGTGAGCTTTTAGTAGCCCATGCCATTAAAATACACTGCAGCATGAAGAAGACAGGTTTAAGACAATTTTGTGACAAAAATATCTTGCTGGCTGTTTGTCAGTGTAGGTGGGAATATTTTCCAGTGTAGTGAAAACCTATTATTTGACCTTTATACGAGTGGTGAAGTGGTTTGTGGTTTTGATGAAATCTACAAATAGTGATGACTTTAGGGGTTCTGTACTTTATTAAAAGTATTCTTCACATCACATTTCTTAATTTGTGAGCTGCTCAGACTTAAGATATGGGGGATGGTTAAAAGTGTACAAATCTGAGAGTACTAAATTGGCAACAACTGAAAATGGAAAAGAAAATTAAGAGAGATTTAAATAGGTTGCTGATTTACAGCTAAACATTTGGCATTGGCATTAAAGACTGATTTAAGTGTTTACATGAAATAGCAAGGAAATGGTCACATCTCAAAAACTTTATCTAATTTTACAAATGGAAATTATTTGACTTAATTAATGGTGGCTTTCTCCCTCTGAAGTGTAGATTTTATAAACTGCAAATTTGGAATTGTGGGCAAAACTAGAGCAAAGGACGTCTTTATATTCTCAACATTGGTCAGCTATCATGTTTAAGGCTTGGATTTGAATTTTGGCATTGTCTCCTGCATAGTCTGTGACTACCATTGCCCTGAGCTTTCTCTCTGCAGGTGAGTGCACAGAAACAAAAAATGTCCCAGGCCACACACTTGGCAAAACATGTTCCTGAAGAATATGTTTTTTGTTTCGGAGGCAGATGAGTGTGCAGATAAAATCCAGCCTTTTCCTCTCAGATGCAGATCGGAGACAGCAGTGGGAGATGCCAAGTGCTAAGGCAGAGATGGTTTGTTCTCTGGGACTTTGAGTCTGAAAGGGAAGCAACTGAGGAACAACGTATCCTGTAATAGAGTCTTCTGCTGCATGGACGTCTGAGGTCCATGGCCAGTAGCAGAAGTCATTACATTGGTATGCTGATGGGTTTGCTCAGAATCTCCCCATTGCTGCTCAGCCACACAGCTTGGAATGCCATCACACCAACCATTATGACATTGTCATGACTTGTGGGGAAATCAGAGTAGGATATTGAAGGGGTGAGACCTAACATTCGGTGCTCCTCTAAGTCGTCGTAACAATATCTATTATCATAGAATTCTCTCCAGTATAGAAGCAGGCCTTTCAACCATCAAGTCCACACTGACCCTCCGAACAGTGTCCAACCAAATCCACCCCCCATCCCCCCATCCATCCTATCCCTGTAATCCTGCATTCCCTATGGCTAGACCACCTATCTTGCACATACCTAGACAGTATGGACAATTTAACAGCTAAACTGCACATTTTTGGATTGCGGGAGAAACCGGAGCACCCAGAGGAAATGCATGCACACACAGGGAGAATGTGCAAACTCCACACAGACAGTCGCACAAGGATAGAATCAAACCTGGGTCCCTGGCACTGTGAGGTAGCAGTGCTAACCGCTCAGCCACCGTGCCATCCCTGTAACCAGTTGCCAGCATGCAATAAGCTCTATTCTGCAGCCCCGCAAGTGTGAGTCATGCAGTAATAATGCAACTAGATGAGCTACAACAGACTTTTTGCAGTTTCCAGATGCAAGTAGGTGCTTTAGAACATAGAACAGTACAGCACAGAACAGGCCCTTCAGCCCACGATGTTGTGCCGAACTTTTACCCGAAACCTAAGGTCTATCTAACCTCCACCCCTACCTTATACTATCATCCATATGCCTATCTAATAGCCGTTTAAATGCCCCTAATGAGGCCGACTCCATTACCCTCTCCGGCAATGCATTCCATGCCCCTACCACTTTCTGAGTGAAGAACCTACCTCTGACGTCTCCCTGATATCTCCCTCCTTTCACTTTAAAACTATGTCCCCTCGTAAAAGCTACCTCCACCCGAGGAAAAAGTCTCTGGCTGTCTACTCTATCTATACCTCTGATCATTTTGTACACCTCTATCAAGTCACCTCTCATCCTTCGTCGTTTTAAAGATAAAACCCCTCGCTCTCTCAACCTTTCCTCGTAAGACCTTCCCTCCATTCCAGGCAACATTCTGGTAAATCTCCTCTGCACCTTTTCCAACGCTTCCACATCTTTCCTGTAATGAGGTGACCAGAACTGGACACAATACTCCGGATGTGGCCGAACCAGGCTTTTGTATAGCTGGAGCATAACTTCATGGCTCTTGAACTCAATCCCTCTATTAATGAAAGCTAACACACCATATGCCTTCTTAACAACTCCATCCACCTGGGTGGCAGCTTTCAGGGAACTGTGAACATGAACCCCAAGATCCCTCTGCTCCTCCACACTGCCAAGAATCTATCCGTTAACCCTGTATTCTGCTTTCAAGTTTGTCCTTCCAAAATGAATCACCTCACACTTTTCAGGGTTAAACTCCATCTGCCACTTCTCAGTCCAGCTCTGCATTCTATCAATGTCCCTTTGTAACCTAGAACAGCCCTCCGCACTGTCCACAATGTGACCCGCCTTCATATCATCCGCGAACTTGCTAATCTACCCTTCCACTCCTTCATCCTTTGTTTCAAAGGGTAGGAGACGTAAGTAAGTTCATGACTTGTCAGTTCTACATTATCTGACCTTCATGACAATTTATGACTTTCCTAAAAATTCCTAACTCTCACATTGTGGGGAAATGCCCTTGCTAGAGTACAAATGGTGTCCATTTGAACTGAGCACAGGATGCACGTGTCAGTGCAGAGTTCATCTTTCCTGGATAAGGGAGTTATATTCCCTGAAACCATAGAAAAAATTGTTTTTGTCAAAAATGAGGGCCAACTGTCCTGATCTGGGGCCCATGTGTCATTTTGATGTGCCACAGCATCACCACAACTCCACAAAAATACATAATGTAAGAACATTCCAGAATGCTTTGGCCAAATCTCTAATTTGTCAACTCACCTTATGGTGGCATTCCTATCAATATAGGTTCCATCCTCCTTTCTTGGGAACTCTCTGTCTGAAAACGTTAACATTGTTTGAAAGTGGTTATATTAATCTGGCTCACACTAATGACCAAGCATTGCCAGCAATGGTGACTATCATTAAACAAGCACTTTCACATCTGGACAACCCTTATACAAGGCATAATGCATTTCTTTTCTTTTCTCCCTCAGCATTGCTCTCTCTATATTTCTGAACCTTCTCCTGTGCCTCCTTCCCCATTTGTCTTTCTGTAATGTTGTATTACAAGTCATATCAAATCATTTTTGAAGAAGTCAAATATAGTAGCCTTAATTGGAAGAACAAAGCTGCAGATCAACTTGTTTAGTGTCCCTTTTGGCTACATAATCCAGCATTATTCCAATGAGTTAGTCTTCAATATTATTTAAAGAGACAATATTTCAATTTGATCCTTAAAGTGGGAAAATACAACTGCGCATAAACTTTTCAAAAAGATTACATAGTACATGTACCTAAATTTGATACCTGCAGCCTGGAAGAAATGCATAGAAGTTGCTCTGATGTATTTCTGAGGTTCCCTTAAAGGTGCAATTAACTTTAATTGTTCCAGTCATAACAATACAGAAGTGCCTCAAATTTACATGGCTTGAGTTGTGGTCAAGGCTTGTTGGGTCTTTGTTTGGAAAGTAGGGTGTCATGATGTTGGTTGCAATCAAGACATTTACATTATGATCTTATCTTGAAGCAGTGATTTTAAGTTTGTTCAAAATAGATAAAATTTGAAATCCCAGTTAATTATTTCCCTCCACTCCCTCCACCTCCCAGCCTCCCATCAGACAGTAGTGACACTTCTGGGTCACCAAATCTCTGTTGCAAGAATTCAAATAATTCACTCGTCAACATCTAACCTGTCACATACTGTTTCATTTTCAGTTTATGTCTTGACATTTCTATCTCTTCTCCGAGACTGTTCTACTGGATTCCTGAGAATGCACTACAGCTCTACTCAAGACCACAATTCTAGCTGCCTTGCAGACAGCTAGCTTCATCAAGGTAACACTACTGCTGGGGATAAACATGCTCCAATATCTCTCAGCTACACCAAGAACTGAATTGCCAGTGATTTCTGGTGACTTCTTCTACCAACGGCAACACTGATGTGGTCTGAAGCTATTTCTTTTCTTCAGTACTCTACCAACTTCAAAATACAACTGCAACTAACTTGTCCCAGCAAACATACAACCAGATAAAGTGAAACCAGAAAACCATTTTGAACGCCATCTGTCCCTATGTTGACATAACCTTCTCTGTTCTGCATCCCACCTGATATTCATGGTTTAGTATTGTTCTTTTAAAATTTCTTGTTTGGTGTGATTAAGTCAGTGGGTTTTACTGCCTTTCAGAATTCATGGAATTTATTATATTTTAACTCCAACCGCTACTTAAAATTATCTTTCTCTGGACTGCACTTCTTTGCCAGGAGTGTAGACAGCATACCTCCAACCTTTCAGCTCAGCAATCCCACTTGTTGTTTTCTAATCTTCCATTTCTAGCTATTAATCTCTAAAGCAAAAGTGCATCAAACTTTTAAGCACAACAGAATTCAAATTGCATTTATCCATTTTTTGAAAGTTAAAGTTTAATTTCAAAAACTGAAAATGATATACAAAAGCACATGAACTATTCATTCAATGTTTACAACAACAGCAAGATACAAGAACATATTCACGTTAGTGGAAAAACACTGCCAGAAGGTTTAATGTTAGCCTGTGGCACAAATATCTTGAAAGCTGTTTTTGGGTGGTTCATCTTCGATTCGATTAGATCTGGAAATTCTGTTGAAACCTGAATGTTGGTAGAGATATCTAAAAATAAAAGCATGTTTGATGATGACCACAAAGCCGTCTTCGATTTTCTGTTTAAAAAAAAAGTCTGGTTCATTAATGCTCATTAGATAAAGGAAATCTGTTACATTCACTTGGTCTGTCCTGTATCACACATGATTGTCAGGGGGAGGTGATGGCTTAATGGTATTATTACTGGTCTGTTAATCCTGACACCCAGGTAACATCTGGGGACCTGAGTTCAAATCCTGCCACAGCAGGTGGTAGAACTTGAATTCAATAAAAGTCTGGAATTAAGAATCTAATGATGACCATAAGTCCATTGTTGGACAATCCCATCAGGTTCACTAATGCCTTTTAGGGAAGAAAATGCCATCCTGACCTACATGTGACTCCAGACCCACAGCACTGTGGTTGCCTCTCAAGTGCCCTCTGGGCAATTAGGGATGAGTAATAAGTGCTGGCTTAGCTAGCAATGTGCTCATCCCATGAATGAATAAAATAAAAGCAGGCTGGAAATCAAGCTCTGCTATTCCTGGAGTCATCACAAAGCTAAAGATTTTATAAAAGTATGCAAAATTCTCTATTTTACCTCTCTATTAGATTCAGCTTTCATTTTTAATGAGGAGTATGCTTAGAGCCAAAACACCTCAACCTTTGTCTTAAAAGTTATCTGCACAATATACTGACACAGGAAGAATTAAATCCTAACTTTTCCAGAGCAAAACAGTTTTCAAAGCGAGATGATAAGTCTGGATACTGGTTTGCCCTTTAGCAGCAGAATCCTAAGAGCTTATGGCATTTAGAATGTCTTTTGGGTTGTGCTGTTTCTGACAGTTATCATTGGACAATCAGTTAGCAAAGACATAGGTAGATAGGAACAGGTGAATGAAATTCAGCCCCTCAAGCTTGTTCTGGTATTCAATGAGGTCATGACTGATATGTGGCCTAATTCCACATACTTGCCTTTGGCCCATACCCCTCAATAACTTTGTTTAACAAAAATTTATCTATCTCAGGTTTAAAATTAACAACTTATCCTGCATCACTTTTGGAACTAAGTTCCAAACCTCTACCACCCTTTGTATGTGAAAGTGCTTCCCAAAATCTCTCCTGAATGGTCTAGCCCTAATTTTTTGACCAAGCCCCTATTCTAGCAGCATACTGTTAGGATTATTGAGATATAACTCTTTGCATTTTTAACGGCTGATGATATCACAGTCATGGTCAGAATATGACCATAATTTTCCCTCCCGAAGACACCAACACATTGACAAAGATCATTAACAGCATGAAATGCCAGGTCAGTTTCAGCCAGATAAACTTCATTGGATACATTTACTCCAGGCATGCCATCTATAGTGATCCAGGTAAAGTTGAATATTGAACAAATGCCAAATCCACAAGATAAAGAGGATCTGTAACATCTGTCAGTTTCTCTCCATTTAATTAATAGTCTGAATTTTTATTCTTCCTACCAAAGTGCATGACCTTACATTTTCCTACATTAAATACCATCTACCAACTCTTTGCCCACTCACTCAAACTATTTATTTCCACCTGCAGATCTCTTTTATCTGCGTCACAACATGCCCTCCAATGTGTTTTGTATTATCAGCAAATTTGAATATTTAAAATTCTGCCCCTTCCCTGAGTCATTAATGTAGATGGTTAAATAATTAGGCCCTAGTAATGAGAGATAGTAGGAACTGCAGATGCTGGAGAATCCGAGACAACAAGGTGCAGAGCTGGATGAACACAGCAGGCCAAGCAGCATCATAGAACATAGAACATAGAACATAGATACAGCGCAGTACAGGCCCTTCGGCCCTCGATGTTGCGCCGACCTGTGAAACCAATCTGAAGCCCATCTAACCTAAACTATTCCATTATCATCCATATGTTTATCCAATGACCATTTAAATGCCCTTAAAGTGGGCGAGTCTACTATTTTTGCAGGCAAGGCATTCCACGCCCTTACTACTCTCTGAGTAAAGAACCTACCTCTGACATCTGTCCTATATCTATCATCCCTCAATTTAAAGCTATGTCCCCTCGTGCTAGCCATCACCATCTGAGGAAAAAGGCTCCCACTGTCCACCCTATCTAATCCTCTGATCATCTTGTATGTCTCTATCAAGTCACCTCTTAACCTTCTTCTCTCTAACGAAAACAGCCTCAAAACCCTCAGCCTTTCCTCATAAGACCTTCCCTCCATACCAGGCAACATCCTGGTAAATCTCCTCTGCACCCTTTCCAATGCTTCCACATCCCTCCTATAATGCGGTGACCAGAACTGTACGCAATACTCCAAGTGCGGCCGCACCAGAGTTTTGTACAGCTGCAACATGACCTCATGGCTCCGAAACTCAATCCCTCTACCAATAAAACCTAACATACTGTACACCTTCTTAACAACGCTATCAACCTGGGTGGCAACTTTCAGTGATCTATGCACGTGGACACCGAGATCTTTCTGCTCATCCACACTACCAAGAATCTTACCATTAGCCCAGTACTCTGTACTCCTGTTACTCCTTCCAAAGTGAATCACCTCACACTTTTCCGCATTAAACTCCATTTGCCACCTCTCAGCCCAGTTCTGCAGCTTATCTATGTCCCTCTGTAACCTACAACATCCTTCTGCACTATCCACAACTCCACCGACTTTGGTGTCATCTGCAAATTTACTAACCCATCCTTCTACGCCCTCATCCAGGTCATTTATAAAAATGACAAACAGCGGTGGCCCCAAAACAGATCCTTGAGGTACACCACTAGTAACTGAACTCCAGGATGAACATTTCCCATCAACCACCACCCTCTGTCTTCTTACAGCTAGCCAATTTCTGATCCAAACCGCTAAATCACCCTCAATCCCATGCCTCCGTATTTTCTGCAATAGCCTACCATGGGGAACATTATCAAACGCTTTACTGAAATCCATATACACCACATCAACCGCTTTACCCTCATCCACCTGTTTGGTCACCTTCTCAAAGAACTCAATAAGGTTTGTGAGGCACGACCTACCCTTCACAAAACCGTGTGGACTATCCCTAATCAAATTATTCCTTTCTAGATGATTATAAATCCTATCTCTTATAATCCTTTCCAACACTTTACCCACAACCGAAGTAAGGCTCACTGGTCTATAATTACCAGGGTTGTCTCTACTCCCCTTCTTGAACAAGGGGACAACATTTGCTAGTCTCCAGTCTTCTGGCACTATTCCTGAAGACAATGACGACATAAAGATCAAAGCCAAAGGCTCTGCAATCTCCTCTCTAGCTTCCCAGAGAATCCTAGGATAAATCCCATCCGGCCCAGGGGACTTATCTATTTTCACACCTTCCAGAATTGCTAACACCTCCTCCTTATGAACCTCAATCCCGTCTAGTCTAATAGACTGTATCTCAGTATTCTCCTCGACTACATTGTCTTTTTCCTCCGTGAATACTGACGAAAAATATTCATTTAGCACCTCTCCTATCTCTTCGGACTCCACGCACAACTTCCCACTACTGTCCTTGACAGAAGGGTCTAGGCCCGAAACGTCAGCCTTTCTGCTCCTATGATGCTGCTTGACCTGCTGTGTTCATCCAGCTCTGCACCTAGGCCCTAGTAATGAGTCTTGTGACACTCCACTAGTTACACCTTTCCAGTCTGAAAAAAGGCCCATTAATCCAACTGTACTCTTTTGTCTGTTAACCATTTTTAAAACCATATTGCCACATTATCTACGGTACTGTGAGCTCTTATGTTATGCAATAACTGCATATATGACACCTTATCATAGAAACTTATGATCTACTTTTGCAAAAGCAAAATCTGATTGTGTTTTGATTCAAAAATCTTGTCACTGTGCAAGCCAGTTATTCCAATATTGAGTATAAGGCATTAGCTCTTGTATTTATGCAACCTCACACCTACATATTTGGAACGAAGTATCTGAAACAGATCATAAGCCATGAGAAATGATATGCTACAAGCTGTTAGTGAGTACACTACAGCCTGTGCAGCCTTTAAATGTCAAGATACAAGGATATAACTTTAAAGAGAATGCAGGCCAGGTAGCAGGATGAATACATCTGACATGCACCCATCCACTTCTCAAACAAAAATGCACAGGGAAAATTATATCCTTGTGATGGATCACTTCTCTAAATTTTCCATTCTTCAACATCTCAGCTACACAATGAGTGCAAAGACCTCAGACATGATATGATATTTTCGGTACGTGCTATTTCCTGGATCATATTGCGTCTGACAACGGAATGCAATATATCAGCAAACCATTCCAAGACATGTCTTCTATAGGGGTGATCTCTATCACATTTTGCCCATATCTCCACACTCATGTGGTCTAGCAGAACATATAGTATGCACAATCCAATTATCATTAAGTGTTGAGGAACAAAGCAAGATTTTTGCATTGCACTGCCGCATTTTAGTGGAACACTGCTGGGGAAGGGATCACATATCTGCAGCACAACTTGTGCTAAGGAGGCAATGCAAACAGCTTTGCCCAGCAAATAATTGAATAACCATTCTGAGATACAGGATATTATTCTTCAAAGACAGATGAAAATACACAGTGAGAAAACAGGTAGAGAAATATCAAAACTAAGCACTGGCTAGAGTGTACATGTGGGGAGTAAACGTGCAAATATTTGGACACTTACCTAGATTTCTAGAAAGAAACCACTTCATGGTGGTAGCAATTTGGCACTAAAAGCTGAAAGTGGCATATAGGTAGTTCTAGCTAGTTGGTAATAAATGCTGACAAGAAGATTTTTAGCAGTGACAGTTGCAAAAAGTTTCTTTTTTAGCAGTCATCCCTCATTATCTAACTCATTTCGGAACTGAAGTTAACAACCAAAACTAAAGTCTAAGGCCAAAGTGTGGCTACAAGCAAAAAAACATTTGGGAGCATTCTATCTCTTTTATAAAAATGGGATGGCACAATTGATTCATTTTAAACAATGACAATTCTAAGCATACTGAAGGACAAAGCTAATCTGTGATCCTAGGAAGAAATACAACAAAATCACTTTCAAAAATTCTTTACATTTAAGAGGCCTTGTCTGTGTTCAGAAGTCAATCAATTGTGTCATATTACTTTTCAGAAACAGTACAAACAAGTTAAGAAAAAGTGCATGCAATGTCACCATATTATCTTGCTGCTTTTAAAGCTGCAACAAGGAAAAAGAGAAGTGACAAACGATTGTGAAACAGAAAAAGCTCTGGAGTGCAATCTAAATTTGTACTCTGATATTTTTAAAGAGCATAGTAAACTTGGAAAGTTAATATCTAAATATAGATTGTCAATCCATTGACGGTATATCAGAAATTCAGTTATTTAAAGAAATAATTAATCTTTACATCTTGGATCAACAATAGCTGACAAAGAAAGAATGGAAGTCTAAGGATAGGCAAGTTATGCTGCAGCTTTACAGAACTTTAGTTAGGCCGCACTTGGAATATTGCATGCAGTTCTGGTCAGCACACTACCAGAAGAATGTAGACACTTTGGAGATGATACAGAAAAGTTTTACCAGGATGTTGCCTGGAACGAGGGATTTTAGCTATGAAGAAAGGTTGGATAGACTGGGTTTGTTTTCACTGGAATGCAGTGGTTAAGGGGCGACCTTATAGAAATTTAAAAGGTTGTGAATGTTGTGGGTAGAGTGAAAAGCATGGGGCCTTTTCCCAATGTGGAGGCATCAATTACTAGGGGACACAGGGTCAAGGTGCGGAGGGGCTAAGTTTAAAAGAGATGTGTGAGGCAAGTTTTTCACACAAAGGGTGGTGAGTGCCTGGAATGCACTGCCAGAGCTGATGGTGGAAGCTGACACAATAGCAGCATTCAAAAAGCACCTGGATGAATACATGAACAGGAAGGGAATAGAGGGATACAGATCCTGTGAGTAAAGACAGTTTTAGTATGGAAGTGCAAAATGTGTCAGTGCAGGCTTGGAGAGCCAAAGGGCCTGTTCCTGTGCTGCATTGTTCTTTGTTCTTCTTTGTTCTTGATCTGTGTTCTTTTCAATGCTTCCAGAAAGAAAGTGTTAAGATGAGAAAAGTCCTCCAGTATTTCTAATATCCTCACAGACTTTTCCAGAATTTTGAAAATCAACTTAAAATTTGAATCAACTTCAAGATATGCAGGCTTCAGTTCATGTCATACTGACAACAGACACTTGAAACAACCAATCTATTCACAGACAAGGTGTTGATGCAAAGGTATTTATTGTGAATTCACTGAAGTGAACCTATCTAAATAGTTTATGGTGCTGGTCATTGTCTCTATGCTCATTAAATCCTTCAGAAAAGCACTACTAGACAAACCCAAACAGTAAAACATTGGCCTATTTCCAGGAGAAGGTTGCAAGTTTGATGGAAGTGTAACATTTTAGAAATGTCTTTAGGTGCTTGACTCTACAACAATTATTTTAGCCATCAACAGATTCAGTGGAACAGCCAAATCTTGAATGTGATGTCACTTGCCTCACCCATCAAGGCAGGGTCTGCATTTCATGATACACACAAGTTATATTCTACAACAAGACATAGAGCTAAAACGTGCAAGATGTCCAATTGTCCAGGGACACTCAAACTGCAACTCAATGCTTCACAGTAGCAGGTGAAGAAAAAGCAACATCGAAAAAATGTCACAAACATTTCCGGCCTTCCATCAATGGCACGCAAACATATCAATGAATTCCAAGAAGTATCTGCAACATCACAGGTTACAAATATCCTCAGACAATACATGTCGTTAATTTGACACATTACATGGATAACATTAAAACTGCAGAAGATGTTACATCCATTCAAGTGATGTGCCCCAAAAGAAATGGTCAAAATACATTAAATACTTCAACTGACACTACCGCAAGTCCAAATGCCATTCTTTTACAAACAAGAGATTTTGTCAAGAAATTACCAGTTTTCATGGATCTATGTATTATTATGATCCCTGAGGTCACACTCCCAATAGTTGCAACATCAATGTTTCCAGAATGTAACTGTGAGTCAACCCATTGCCTGCTTAACTTTTACCCAGACAAGTTTGATGCTATTGGTAGCTTTTAAAGTTTTGCAATGTCACATCTGAAAGATAATGCCTGACCTAACGTTCATTGTTGGAAGTTGGATGTTCAATGAAATCTCAAAATGGAATTAGATTCCATGTAATTTTCCAAATAATTCCAAAAATCTAGCATTTTAGTTATTTGTGCAGCTCCACTAGTTGAATTTTTAAGAACAGAGACACTGTATTTATATGTTTAGATCCAAGGTGACTAAACATTGCACCATAGAGATGTCATTGCAAGCTCTAAACCCTGGAAGAGCTTGTTCTCAAATTCTAAGGTGTCAAGAAGCATTTTTCTAAGCTTGGTACCAAGAAAGGATATGGCCCATACACATGAACTGACAACTTTTGGAATATCTTTCAGTAGACACTTTTGCCCCAGTTACAATTTGGATTACTTATCTACCAGCATATATTTCAACAACATGCAGATCATACCATCAAGAATCTGTCAGGTTGTATCTGTATTGGAGAAGACATAACAATCCTTGAAAGAATTAATCATGAAAATAGCACAAACCTTCATCAACTCATGATAGTGGCAATGAAACATGGCCTTGTTTTCAACAGTTATAGTTATCAAATCAATATGAGCTGAATTTTTTTTTTATTTAACACTTGCCAACTCATATTAGCCTTGATCCTAGCAAAATAGAAGACGTATAGAAGATGCTTATACCAAAAACAAGATGATTTACAGTGGTGCCTCAGGTTCTTCAATTTTCTTAACCTTGTATATTCTCAACTTCATAACCAAGGCATCTCCTCTTCTAGATCTCTCTCGAAAAAAACACACTACATGTATGACAGGAAAATCAACATCATATTTTTCAATCTCTCAAAAATGCTTTATCATCCAGATAGTGTGGTCTTCAATATTATAATAGATTAAAGCTCACCACATAGGAGGTAGACTGACCCCAGAAAGGCCTCAAAGTATTTCTATTAAAGGATGGTAAGTTTATTGCATTTGGTTCTAAGGTCATAATGAGAGATCAGGCAAACTGTTTCAACACTGAAAGATAAACTCTTGCACTAGTTTTCAGTATGCCATGATATCACACGTACTGATACAACAAGCATTTCGTTGAACGCACTGATAACAAGCTATTAGAAATGATCCTTCAAAAACCTCTCACATGTGTATCTCCATGACTCCAACAGTGACTTGTGAAGATCCAAGGGGATGATGTCGAAGTGTAGCACAAACCAGGTTCCCAAATGATTCTTTCTAGTGCTCTTAGCCTACTTCCAAATTTCATCAAGAACAAAAGTATTGATTTAATTTATAAGTGGGCCTAATTGAATTTGAAGTAGCATTGATTTCATACATCTTTGTCACATCAAAGCAGACCAGATTCAGCAAGCAATGTTCATTGATACCCTGCTGCAATGGCTCTAAGAGATCATTATCACTGGGTGACCTGAATGGATCTGAGTTAGCACATTTTTTCTGGTTGTTCAGAGATGAGTTAGGAATCTCTGTGAGTGTAATCTGCAAATGCAAGCAAGTGGTGGTTCTATAATCTCTACATCAAAAGATAATGGGCCTTAGACATTTAGGGCACAAGAGCACAATAAAACCTAAGAGCTTGACACATTAATCCATATATTGTCATGGCAGTAATAAGGGCATCGAACCACCAATTAAGTTCATGTGAAACATGTTAACTCCATCGATCCTCAAGAATCGAAAACATTTCTCCTTTCACAAGAAGTTCTGAACCACGTTGCAAGATTGCAACTGATATTTTGTATTCCAATTCTGATTACTGATTACTTCATTGAATTCCTGGTTGTGTGACAAATTAAAGATATCTCATGTGCAATGTTTGTTGACATATTGACTGCCATTTTCAGCATACCCTAACAAATTGGGTCTGCATTGATCTACAGTAAACGAATGGGTCTCAGAAGACGTGCAGAAAATGTGATGTTCTAAATATTACTTATTCTGTCATTTCCCCCAGATTAGTGGTTTCACAGAATGCACTTTTCATACAGTAAAATCCATTAAAGTCAAATACAAAGCAGCCTGCTAAAATTTTCAAATAGCTATGTTAAATCTACATCACTACTCCTCAAGGCAGAGTTTTACGCTCACCACGGCTCTCATGTTTGGAAAATGGATATACACAGCTCTTTCTTCCCACAATCTCATCACCCAACCACATAGGCATGACCTTTTATTGTAAAGAAAGGGAAAAATGGTACAAGAACCAGATCAATAAGCATGTAGAAAGGTAACCCAACTTGAAGCAGTACAACAAATAACAATTTGAGATTTTCATACAAACACTAGGGCTCATGGCAAAATACCGTTTAGTTGTGCCCAGCCTGAGGTAAATTATGATGCAATGGACAATGGTCGAAACCTGTGACAAAACAGGTAACAGTGTAATAAAGCAGAGTTGACACCCCCCCCCAATAAATAAACCAAAACACCCAAAGAGGCCCGCCTCACCCTATAATCTGTTTAAAGAGCCCCAGTCTGTTATAAACGAGCAGTTAAATAAAAATAAAACCTCGACACTTTCTTTATAAGCAACAGGTAACAATTTATTTATCTAACAGTGAACAAACTAACTAAACTATTAACAAACCGAATAAATCCCTTCTAACCACTAACTATTTCCAAATAAAACACGATTATAATGGTATGCTGTTTCAAAACATACAAGTCCCACTTATACAAACTAAAACAAAAAGAAATTAGAATTTAGTCTGTCAAAATTACAGACAGGTTACATCTTCCAGAATGTTTTATGTCTTCTCCGACGAGTTCTTATGTTGAGAAAGTCTTCTCGGTGAATCCTTCTGTCAGGAACACCTTCTCCATTGAATTCTTTTGTCAGGAACATTAACTATTTGTGCCATAAGTACCTTTAATTTAGACAGTTTACTCTAATGCTTAGAGAATACTGTGAGAGCCAGCGATTCTTTCTTTTAGGGCAAACTCCATTCACTTTGACTCGGCTCTATGATGTTTTCTTGGAGCATCATTTCCACTTCCTTCTGAACCTGTGCTGCTTTGAGAAGATTAAGCCTATAGGGATGTTGTTTTATCAGAATAGCATTCCCTACATCAACCTCATGTACTATGGCATTAGTCCTCCCCATTCTATTTCTACATATGTCCTCATAGTGCTGTAACAAGTCTTTCAATTCAGCTCTCTGTTCCTGGAGCAGATAGCTCATTACCATTTGCTATTCTTTAAGGAATTCCTCATTATTCAATTTATCCTGAGGATCATCAAAATCCAAATCATCTGGATTTGATTCCTCACCCTGAGTGGCAGTAACTAATACCTATTACTCCAGTTCTCTTTCCCTGTCATAGTAAGGTTTCAACATGTTCACATGACATACCCAATAACTTTTTTCCTACCTGGCATCTCTACCAGATAATTCACCTGACTTAACTTCTTCTCAATCTGATAGGGAC
>NC_063337.1:96504226-96522573 GCF_021869965.1 Rhincodon typus | reverse complement strand
CTTCTTCAGAAATCAGAAAAGAAGAAGGGTCCAGACCCGAAACGTCAGCTTTCCTGCTCCTCTGATGCTGCTTGGCCTGCTGTGTTCATCCAGCTCTACACCTTGTTATCTATTTCTCTGGTTCATTTTCCCTGTCATAGTAATGTTTCAGCATGCTCACATGATATACCTGATAAATGTTTTTCCTATCTGGCATCTTTACCAGATAATTCTCCTGACTTAACTTGTTCTCAATCTGAAAAGGACCACTAAACCTTGCTTTGAAGGGATCTCCTACCACTGGTAACAACACTGATACCTTATCCCCACAGGCAAATGTGTGAATTTTAGATTTCTTATCTGCTGCTTGCTTTGTTATGTGCTGTGTCACCTTCCAATGCTGTCTAGCTAATTCACCAACTCTGTTTAATCTTTCTCTCACTTCACATACATAAAACAACTCTCTCTAACTTCAGATCTGTCAACTTTTCCTTAACTAATTTTAAAGGCCTTCTTACTTCATGTCTGAATATCAATTCAAATGGAGTTAACTGGGTTGATTCATTTGGAATATCCCTAACAGCAAATAATATCAATGGGATTACCCAATCATTGGGTAATCCTGGCAATAAGCCATCAGCATTGTCTTTAGGGTCTGATGCCACCTTTCCAATGGTCCTTGGGATTTAGCATGGTATGCACTGGATTTAAAGTGTTTGATGCCTAACTTATCCATAACCTCCTTTGGGCGGCATGGTGGCTCAGTGGTTAGCACTGCTGCCTCACAGCACCAGGGACCCAGGTCCAATTCCACCCTCGGGCGACTGTGTGGAGTTTGCACATTCTCCCTATGTCTGCGTGGGTTTCCTCCGGGTGCTCCAGTTTCCTCCCACGGTCCAAGGATGTGCAAGATAGGTGGATTGGCCATGCTAAATTGCCCGTAGTGTTCAGGGATGCATAGTTTAGGTGGGTTATAAGGGGATGGGTCTGGGTGGGATGCTCCAAGGGTCAGTGTGGACTTGTTGGGCCGAAGGGCCTGTTTCCGCACTGTAGGGATTCTATTCTATTATTCCATGAAATAATTTGGCAGTAAATTTGGACTGAATTTCTGAAAATCTGGCTGAATTTCCCTGGGTATTCCATAATGGGTAAAGAAAGCAAGCAACTGCTTCACAACCCTCATTGCTGGAAAAGCTCAGCAGGTCTGGCAGCATCTGTAAAGAAAACATCAAGATAACATTTCGGGTCGGGTGACCCTTCTTCAACCCTTTTTGCTTTGACGTTCAGTAATGGAATTACCTCCTGAAATCCGATAGACATGTCCATGATGGTTAGCAGATACTGGTTCCCACTTTTGGTTTTAGAAACAGGACCTACACAATCAATCATAATCTGCATAAAAGGTTCTTCAAATGCAGAAATTGGCATCAAAGGCGCTAGTTTTATTACTGGCTGAGGCTTTCCTAACAATGACACATATGACAGCTACAGCAAAATTCACCTACATCTTTATGTAACCCAGGCCAATAGAAATGCCTTTGTATCTTAGCTTGACTCTTCCTCACTCCTAGATGACCTCCTACAATACTCCGCAATACTTCCTGTCTGTATGCTACCAGCAACACAATCGGGTGAACTTCTGCCCATCTCTCATCTGCACTAACCTGCCAAGGTCTCCATTTCCACTTTAAGATTTTATTCTTAAGGTAAAAGCATTCTAGAATACACTCTGATTCCTTTCCCGAGTAGGCTTTATGTTATAAATCCTTTATCGTCTATTCATTTTGTTGTAACTCCATTAGTCTTTCAGTTCTTAACACCTCTGCCTGATCCTCTACCTGCTGAGGTTTTTCCCTTTACCATTTCATCAAACAGGGTGTCAGCTAATTGACTTCAACTCCATCATTTTTATCTTTTGTTTTCTCTTGTTTTAACTTATGGCAGTGGAATCTTGCACCACACAGTCTGGAAAAATTCCAGGGTAATTTTCTTTTAATTCCTCAGTTCTCTGGTTTTTATTTGACTTCTCCACTACAATGGGCATCACTCCCACCTGTGCTCCAGCTTTATCATTTCCAAAAACAAACTTTATTCCTGGAATAGCCAATTTTTCCTTCACTCCCACTATCACTTCCCCAGTCTTGATTGGACTTTCTAGCCTTATCTTACCCAGCGGACCATTAATTTTCTCTCCATTTTTTCCACAGATTATCACTGTCTTGGGCCACATTTCAGAAGGAGTGCAAATATTTTCATCTCTTACTATTAGTGACTGACCAAATCCTGTATCTGTCAATATTTTAACTTCTTCACCTCCTCCCCGTGATCTACTTGAGTAAACCTTACCCACGCAGGTGAAATCTTCGAAGAGTTCAGGCGTATTCTTACTATCCAGCCCATGACTAAGCTGTGCAGACTGTTGCAGGTCCTTGATTTCTCTTTGGATTTCCTTCACTACCTTAAATAATCCTCTTTCACTACATCCTTTTTCCCAGTGCCTTTCTTAAACCGCCCGCACTGTGACTTTGTGTGTCCCACCATATTGCTGTGAAAGCACCTGAGGCCTTTCACCTCTTTTCCACCCTCTTGGGTTTCTATTTTCGCATGTGGTAAACTGTTCCCACTGTGATCACTTTTTGTTTTTCATTGAAAGATCTGCCTCTTTCCCAAACTCTCTCCCTCACAAAACGAAACTGCTGTCAGAAGCTAGATTTCAATTTGTGCATCCACCATCTCTGCAGCTCTTCTCGCTGTTTTAAATTTTTGCTCCTCAACATGAGTTCTTATCATTTCTGGAAGTGAGTTTTTAAACCCCTCCAGCAGAATAGTCTCTTTAAGATTCTCATATGTCTTTTCTATCCTTATTGGTCTGTCCCCATCTATCGAATTTGCTCTGTTTAATTCTTTTAAACTCAATATAAGTGGGATCTGGTTCCTTTCTTGCATTTCTGAACCTTTGTCCCGATGCTTCTGATACCAATTCGTGGGCACTCAAAATAGCCTGTTTTGCTTCCGCAAAATCCCCCGACACCTCCCCTGACAGTGTTGCAAATACCTCACTAACCCCGCCTACCAACTTGGTCTGAATTAACATTACCCACACAGTCTCTGGCCAGTTCAACTGTTTAACCGATTTCTCAAAGGAAATGAAAAAGCTTCTACATCTTATTCATTGAACTTTGATAATGTTTAGACATATTTATGTATATCACTACCAGGCCTTTGGCTACAATGGGTTTGCTCATCATCACTCGCCTCTTCACTAAGGCTACCTTCTATCTTCATCTCCATCCTGTTAAATTGACTTTCCTGTCTAATTGTCAATTCCCGAAGTTTAATCTCTCTTCCTTTTATTTTTTCACGTTCAAGCTGCTTCATCTTTTCCAACTCGAACATTTTTCCTTTTTGTTCTGTTCTGCTTTTAACTGTAATTCAAACTCTCTCCTTCCTTTCGTTCTCTAACTCCAGTTGTCTTATTTTCAGCTTAATTTTTCTGACCCCACTGCACTTGACAGTTTCTCTGATATACATAAATGCCTGACTAACCCTGTTACAATTTCAGCTTTCCTCTTATCCCTAGTTAAACCCAATTCCAGCCCATCTGCTAATTCTAAACGTTTGTCCTTTTTCTGTTTTTCTAAACTTTCTTGACAAATGTGGGATGCATCCTCAACCCCCAGAACTTCTTTTGCAACCTTAACAGCCATTTCCCTGCTTTTGATTGACCCAACATCAGACAACCAAAATTAAACAGATTTTCTATTTTCTCACTTAAGTTTTACTTATAGATCTAGGACACCAATCCTTAAGTCTGCTTCAATCTACTGGGACCGTTCGTGCCCTAAATCTGTCCAAATCTGCCCAGATCCGACCAAATCCGTTCAGATCCGTCCGAATCCATTCAAATCCAATGGACCCAATCTGTTCCCAACCTGCCCAAATCCTGAGCCTGAGGTGTCCAGATCCCAGACAAGCTGGGCAGACCCTAAACTCGAGCCCCCAAACTCTCATTGGCTGCACAAAACCCACATCCACGAATATTGCCATTGATACACCTGTGATGTCTTTTGCTGGGGCTTAAAGATGGCACCAACTCTAGGGACGCCAGACTATGACAGGCTATCCAAGCTGACAGTGACCCTCTGGTATTCTTAGCTCAAGTACCCATTCATCATGTCTCAGCATAACAAAATTATGTCAATAAATTATTATTATAAATTATTTCTAATCAAAGTTCACTTCAGGAGCAGGTGGGATTTGAACTCAGGTCTCTTAGCTCAAATGCAGGGACTCTACCACTCATATGTTTTTGTTCTGTAAGTGGTAACTGCTTACAGCTGGAAACTTTACTGTTCTCATGCAGTGACCATAGATAGTGAACAGGAGAAGAACCTAACTGACTCCTCTCCTGGAATTTAAGGATGAAGAAACTAACAACAGCTTTCTCAGAACTATTCCAGACTGGGCAGGATATTTCAGACTCTCTTACATTTCACCAACAACTACATTAACCTTGTGCTTTTAAATTGTGCCCTTAACATAGAAAACATTTTCAATGCACTTCATAGGAGCATCACCAAACAGGAGATCAAATGTTGAACCCAAGAGGTAGGAGAAGTTGCCAGTAAAAAGATGGAGAGGCTGATGGAAGAGATTCCATGATGTAGGCTGCTGAAGTCATGACTGCCAACGGTGTAGTCAATGAAAATTGAGAATATGCAAGAAGGCAGAATTGGAGGAGTTTGTTTATCAACAATGGTAGGAGGGCAAGAAATATTGAAGAAGTAATAATGGTGTCATGTCATGTATTATTGGTACGTGGAGCAATAAAGTTCGGATTTATCTCCCTTAACTTCAGTTAGAGGCATTCAAACCAAAAAGACATAACTGTGTCCATTGTTTCTGCCTACCTGTGCCCAAAGGAGCCAAATCTTTTAGCTTTTTCCTGATGATCTAAAGTTCAATTAATTAGATTCTAACTTTGTAGATATCATAACAGTCCAGGTGAAACCCCTCAGTAAATACTTACACACCCAAAAGACACCAAGTTTGGTGGGGGTATCAGCTGTGTATAAAACCAAAACAATAATGACTGGATGATTGGCAACAAAACCTCATGCTCCATTGCAGTACCAACTACTATCTATGCCATTGAGACATGGAATAGAGCAGAGTACATCACATAAATTAAGCATTTCCACCAGTGTGGTCTACGTAAGTGGCGTCAGTTCTTGGGGGTTGGGGAGCTATCAAATGGCAGATGTGGGCTGTCGGGTCCTGGGGCAGAGGGTGTTGGGGTGAGTTGGTGGTGTTGAGTCAGAGGTCATGGGTGTAAGGGGTCTGTGGATCATTTAACTGGGACTAGTGTGGCCAGTTGGGAAGTCAGTTTAATAGTTATCCAAAAGTTAGCCTAGGATTTAACAATATAACATTTTCTGACTAACTATTTACTTAACTCCAGTGCAACCCTCTGAATTCTCTGGCTTAAATAGATAATTTCCAGTTGTAGGCATAGGGGAATTGCCCAGTGCCATTATCAATTTCCAGGGTAACTCCCTCAGAATCTGCTACATTGTGGATTCTGTCAGGTTCCTATACATACCTCCCACCTACACAGTAGAAACAACAATTTGGCCATTGGAAAATCTGGGTCAAAATTTTTAAAAGTAAGGATAATCCTTTCATCAATATTAAAGTATGTTTATCTTAATCTTTGAGTGTGAGAGACTTATTATCTTCAGATTCATTTGTTCTAAGCCCTGTTATAGGGAGGATGTTATTAAATTGGAAAAGGTGCAAAAAAGATTTACCAGGATGTTGCCAGAAATGAATTGTGAGGAGAGGCTGGATAGGCTGGGACTTTGTCACTGGAACGTAGGAAATTGAAGTGTGACCTTATAGAGGTTTATGAAATCATGAGGGGCATAGATAAGGTGAATAACCAAGAGCTTTTCCCCCACGGTAGGGGAGTCTAAAACTAGAGGGCGCAGGTTTAAGATGAGAGGGGAAAAGGACTTGAGAGGCAACTTTTTCACTCTGAGGGTGGTGCATATAAGAAATGAACTGCCATAGGAAGTGGTAGAGGTTGAGGACAATTACAACATTTAAGAGACATTTGGATAGGTTCATGAATAGAAAAGGTTTAGAAGAATATGGGTCAAATGCAGGCAAATGCGATTAGTTCAGTTTAGGAAACCTGGTCAGGCATGGATGAGTTGGGCTGAAGGGCCTGTTTCCATACGGTATGCCTCTATGACTCTATGTGACTCTAAATAAATATAAGAAATCTCCTTTTATTCAAATTATGTTGAGATATTTATATTACTTTTTAATTTTGTATAGTTAATGGTTACACAAAAAAATTCATTTGATCAATAATAGACCACCTCTAATCATTATCCTATTTTTGGTGGAAGAATAACTTATTATAATGAAGTTGCCTCTTGACTTTCTAGGAAATACTATTCAGAAAACTAGAGGTAGATACCAGTCATGTTAATCAAGGTGCAGTATCCAGTAATGTTGTAGAACTTAGGACCCTGTATTCTTTGATCTGATTGCGGATTTCCTCTAGTGCATTGCATACTTGCTTGAGCAACAGCAAGAAGCATAGAATTCTTTTAATTAACGTTCATTTATGTCTTATCAGTAGCTTTACAGTGATGTAAAGGGCGTGAATCATGTTGTGGTTACAAGCTAGTTTGGTTCCCTATTTTTAAAAAAAATTCTTGCTGAGGGTTTCACTGAAAAGCATTTAATTTTCCTGAATTAATTCCACATATGTTGAACCTTGTCCCCTCACTGTAAGTGACCGAAACAGGGATGATATTTTTTAAAATTGCTAGACTGCAAGCCAATGTAGGTCATGGTGTCCAGGGCTGAGCAGGACTTTGTGAGTTAGGCCATGATAGCAGAGTTTTAAATGAAACAAAAAACTAAAACAAAAATTGCTGGAAAAACCCAGCAGGTCTGGCAGCGTCTGTAGAGAGAAATCAGAGTTAATGTTTTGGGTCCAGTGACCCTTCTTCAGAACTGAAAAATTGAAGAATGGTTTGAAGAAGGGTCTGAAGATGCTGCCAGACCTGCTGAGTTTTTCCAGCAATTTCTGTTTCTTATCTCTGATTTCCAACATCCGCAGTTCTTTCGGTTTCAAGTTTTAAATGAATTTGAGATCATGGAGAGCAAAATTTGGAAAGCTGACATTTGAATAAACAAATTGAAACATAACAATGGCAGGGATAAGACTATTAGCGGCAAATTAAAATTTCTTTATTATTCTTTCATTGAATGTGGCTGTTGCTGGTAAGGCCAATATTTGTTGCAGATCTCAACTGCCCTTGAGCTGAGTGGTTTGCAGTTAATAGTCTATCAGATTGTCATTTGTCTGGAGTCACATATAGATCAGACTCCAGAAGGACACCAGATTTCTTTCCCTGAAGGACATTGGTGGAATAGATGGACATTAACAACAATCTATCGTAGTTACCATGATAACCATGACTGAGGCTAGCTTTATCTTCCAGATGCTCTATTTATTGAATTCAAATTCTACCGAATTGACTTGGTGGCATTAGAACTCATGTCTTAGGGGCATAATACTGGGATTATACATTACTGCTCCAGTGATATTGCCACAAATTAAGGCAAGAGAGTGGATGCGTGGAATAAGACAGTTCTGATAATGCAGTGGATCTATGATTGGAAGCTCACCGCTGGGATAAACAGAATGCCAAGTTTGTGTTTAAGTTCAGTGTCAGTGACCAGAGAGAGATGAAAACCGTAAGCAAAATACCACAGATGCTGAAAATTAAACAGAAAAACATAAAACAATGGAAATACTTAGCAGGCCTTGCAATATCCAGGGAGAAAGAAAAAGTTGATTTTTCAGGTTAACATCCTTTCATTAGACTTCCTTAAAAGTGAGAAATGAATTTAGTGGTCATGGAACAGAAATTGTGCTGGGGACTGAGGATAATCGTTTCAGTGTTCTATTTGCTACACCGTGCAAATTCACTCAGAAGAAACAAACCTGCTCTGAGTTCTTATTTTATCAGTAAAATTCATTATTGTACAATGGGGAAGCAGCAGTTACATTCTATGTCACAGGAAAGAGAAACCACATGTTTCAGAATTATCGGGTTTCACATCACAGTTAAAAAAAGATAAATTACACTACTTGATGTGCTCCTTCCGACTGCAAGATGAAGTCTTCACATTTGTATAAACCATTTTTCTACTCTGAATTAATTCTAATTCTACTCAGTGCTTCAGGTAAGGTCCTTAACCTTCATGCATTTTAGTTTTCATTTAATGAAATTGTCCTGATATTATGAACCATTTTAGATTCATACAAGATTTGGAATGTAAGCCTTGTGTAATTTTATTTACAGTGATATAACAATTTAGAGCCCAGTAATTGTTTTATAATAAGGAATATAAACAGCAAGTTCCATTTTGGGATACTGCATCCACGGTATAACAATTTCCATCTATTAAAATTAATGAGTGGGAAACTCTAGACTTAGGGTATGCAGCTTTCTGATTTGTGATATGGATATAGCAGAGCGTAGGCAGAAAATTAATTCTGGATCACTTGATGAATTGTATTTTGAGAATTCTAAGAATTAATGTGTGATGTACAAGTGGTTACATGAACTTATACCTGTTATTTACCTACTAAATGCTGTTGTACCTACCTATCTGCTAAATGCTCATAGTCCCACTTTACCAGCATTAATATTGATTAATTGTTTAAGAGGTGTTGAGCAAAATTCTTCTTCTTTTTATTTTGATAAACCATTAATTCAAGTATCTCCATGTACATCCATCCTATTCATTTCTACCCTTTCGCAGTAGCATGTAGTTTAACAGACATGGCGAAAGAAATAATGGCCCAACTTCTGCTTATAAAAAAGAAAAAAAATCACTCTTACCATTACTAATAAGCAAATCAAGCACCAGCTTTGGGTGACGGAGGATTATCTTGGAAATTAAGCTACTCTGCTTTCGCTAAGTGTAAATAGCATCTCACCTTTAATACCACTATACTTTTCCTGAAGATACAACATCTAGTCATAAATTTGCCATTAAACTTGCCATAGCAAGACAAGCTAAATAATTAATATGTTAAGAACGCTTTTAACAATGTAATAAATTTGACTTTGTAACACCATAATTGCCAATGATTACGGATAATTACTTTCGACTCCAGAGAGTGAACAATTCTAAATGTGCAGTCTCATTCCTTCACGTTGTGAATTAATTTAGAAGATTTGAAAAATGTCAACAAATGTTTTTTTTGTATTTATTTTAAGTTTTTTTTCTACACTTTCCTAATCCAAGTTTTTTTTCTCTCTCTTTATTTCTTTCTTCTTGTCCCTGATTTGTCATTGAGTTCACTAAGTCTAAATTACACCATTTCTCAGCCCTTCTGTTTAGTTCTTAATTGTTAAATTTCATCAGTTCAAGAGATAACCACACTGTTACCTCTCCTGCATCAGTCTGCACTTCAAACAATTTTGTGGACTAAAGTATCTCCCTGCTGTAGGAAAGATGTTGCTAAACTTGTAAGGGTGCAGAGAAGATTTACAAGGATGGTGTCAGGGTTGGAGAGTTTGAGCTATAAGGAGAAGTTGAATAAGCTTGGGCTATTTTCCCTGGAGCGTCAGAGGCTGAGGGATGAGCTTGTAAAATCATGAGGGACACGGATACAGTGAATAGCCAATTTGTTTTCCCCAGGGTAGGGGAGTCCCAAACTAGACGGCATAGGTTTAAGGTGAGAGGGGAAAGTTATAAAAAGGGACGTAAGGGGCAACTTTTTCACACACAAACAAAGTAGGTGGAAAAGATCAGCATGTTTAGCGGCATCTGTGAAGGAATAAACAGAGTCAACGTTTTGGGTCCGGTGACCCTTCCTCAGAACTCAGTTCTCAGTTCTGAGGAAGGGTCACCGGACCCGAAACGTTAACTCTGTTTTTTCCTTCACAGATGCTGCCGGACCCGCTGAACTTTTCCAGCAAATTTGTTTTTGTTCTTGATTTACAGCATCCGCAGTTCTTTTGGTTTTTATTTAACTTTTTTACACAGATGGTTGTGCGAGCATGGAAAGAACTGCTAGAAGAAGTGGCAGAGGTGGGTACAATTACAGTATGTAAAAGGCATCTAGGTGGGTACGTGAGTAGGAAGGGCTTGGAGGGATATGGGCCAAATGGATTATTTTAGGATATCTGGTCAGCATGGATGAGTTGGACTAAAGGGTCTGTTTCCATGCAGTACAATTCTATGACTCTATTTACCAAAAGACGAAGAAGGCGTGCATAGCTCCAGCAAATTCTGGGTCAATTGTATTGAAACAATGCAGAAATCTGAGACAAATATCACTAAATCTTGCAGAAAAGTAAAAGAAAGCAGTCTCAATTAGATGTTGTTCATGATTACAACTTATTCACGCAAACACAAATCTCCCAGTGCTTTCCCCATTAATCATGCTGTTGTTCAGAGGGCACTCTAGTTGTTATTTAATTAATTAGCCTTGTTGCAAAAGTCTAATTTTAAAAATATAGAGAAATTGTACTTATACAGTGCTTTTTATGACTTCAGGACAAATCAAAGTAGTTCACAGCTAATTAAATACACTTTAAGCGTTGTCAGCCTTGTTATGCAAGGAAATATGGCAGTAGTCTGGAACACTCTGAGGTCAACAGAGCAGACGTAAAATAAAGGACCAAATAATCTCCCATAATGTTATTGATTGAGAGATAAATATTATCCAGAAAACTTGAAGAATTTCATTCCTTTCTTCAAGGATGATCTCTGAATCTTTTACTTGCACATGTGAAGGTAGAAGGTACTTGATGTAACATTTCATTCAAAAGATACCATTTATATAATTCCCTCAGTAATGCATTTATGTGTCAGCATGGAACAGTATTTAAATCCCCAGACCTGACGCAGAATCATGTCTGAGTACATACATTAGGTTCCCCTACACATTCTGTTTATTGGAAAATTAATGTACTCAATCACCACAGGCAACGCGACTGAAATTTTTTCGGAGATTGTCATGAATGTGTATTCATTCACCTGTACAGAAGATGATCAGTAGCTGATCTCATATTCATTTATTCATTGTTAAAGTACTGCAGTACTCAAAGGTGTAATGGAACCTAACTGGAAAGAGCTTTTGATCTGCATTGTTCACATCCAAACACTTAAAATCATTTTTACTTGTGGTATTTTTAGACTAACGTCTAACATGGTTATTTTGAACAGTTCAATCCTGTAAATACATGCAGCGGAACCTATCACAAGTGCTTGAATTTGAACTTTGCAAATCGAAATTGCCCCCCTGTCTTCTTGAGTGCTACAAAGTAAAATTCATTAAGAGAAGTGATGTTCACTCAGAGGTAAACTTAGAATGATGGACATTTACAGCACTGAAATACAAATGCAGTCCCCCATTCTTTGTGGGATCTTCCCCATAAGCAACTACTTTTCTCTACTAACTCCCCACAGTTTACTACTATCCTCCACATGAAATTTGCTTTTGCTTTAAATTATGCAATAGCTTTGCTGCAACCACTGTCCGCAGCAAGACATTTGATGTTTTAATGGCTTTCTCTACGCAAACAATTGTTAAAACTCTCTTTTTTGCTTTTTAATACAAATCTCAAATTGATGAGACCTCTCCTTATTCTCTAATTAGAAACAATGGTCTTTCCCTATTTACCATATCAAAAACATTTATAAATCAAAAAACTTTCTACTAACTTTCTTCTAATGTTTTCCATGAAACCGCTCAGTGTCTCAAATCTCTCTCTCCATTTTTGAAAGACTGAAAGCAGCTCCCAAATTCACTCTGTAGAACTCAGATAGATTTGTGTTCTCGTTATGTCTAAACTGATAAAGGACACAAAAATATAATGATTTAAAAACATTACCAGTGGGTCAAAACAAATGCATCCACCAACAATTGGGAGCATATGTTTTGTATTTGTTAGCATGTGGTTTCTTATTTATCATTTTCTTCTCAAATAATCAAAGTTTTATACTTCAGTATCAGAAATTCCAGGTTCCAGGTGCAGTAAGCTAAGATTACTTATACATTAAAAAATACTTAATTGCAAGACAGATGTTTGTTAGTTTAAAATTTGTACATTATATTTCTGAGCTTGTTGCATCACTGTTGCATATTCATTCACTCAATTTTTTAATCATTTCTCACTTCTACATGCAAAAATCCAGAGAATTCTGCATTCATGGTTGCAGAAATTTCGAATCAACCTGTTCAGAATCTTACGTCACACCTCTGGAGCAGTTGGGACTTGAACGCAAGTTTCCTAGTCCGGAGACAGGGACACTACCACTGTTCCAAAAAACCTTTGGCATTAATTATTCTAGCCTACCCTTACATATATCACCTTTCTTAAACCATCACCTGCATTTATAAAATATCAATTCCAAAATCTGACATCTAGACACATATTACATTGAGGGTTCCAGCTGGAGGGCAATTGCCCAGCAGGATCTTAAATTTCTAGGCAACTCACTCATAGCCTGCTGCATTGGGGACTTTGCAATGTACTGTTGTGTGACTGCCAGCTATGCAGCAGAAATGACAATCAGACCATCAGAAAATCAAGTGGATAAATTGTGCATTTGTATCACACACAATAAAATTGGTGAATGACAAGATAACCTATCTTTTACCTTTAAGGAGGAAATTTTACTGGTTCTCTCAGGAATCTCAAAGTGAATGTCTAAAAAGAATTTTATTAGTCACATTTTCTCACACTTAGGACCCAATGAAATTTATCTTTTTCTGCCAAAAAGAGTTTCTTGCAGACAGGGTACAGCCATGCGCAATGTAAAACTAAACAATATTTCAGGAACAGGAATTCAGCTTTGCATGTTTCAGATAATCTGATCCAAGATACATGGAGATACACATGAGTCTAGAAGCCTGAGTAAACCATTCAAACACCTCAAGCCTGACCCTCCATCCAATTTTATCATGAGTTGATCCTTACTATTCTTTCCTGATGAAAATCAATCAATCTCAGGTTTAAAATTTTCAATTAACCCAGTGTCACCAGCTTTTTGAGGATGGAATTCCAGAGTTCTTGTGCCAATTAGTTAGAATGTGCCCCGACTTTACTATTGAAGTTGTTTAGGCTCGCGCCAGTCTAAGTGTCTTTCTTAAATCCAGTGATCCACAATGGGGCTGATGACAATTTAATCCATGATGTGGAGATGCTGCTGGTGGACTGAGGTGGACAAAGTCAGAAGTCATACGATACCAGGTTATAGGCCAACAGGTTTACTTGAAATCCCAAGCTTTCAAAGTGCCGCTCTTTCATCAAGTGAAGTGACTTCACCCAACAAAGGAGCAGCAGTCGGAAAGCTTGCGATTTCAATTGAATCTGTTGGACTATAACCTGGTGTCATGTGACTTCTGACTTTACTCCACAGCAGAGCGACATTTTGGTAGGTCAGTAAGTCTCCCCTGAGGTAAACACATTTTCTTCAGTGGGATTAAAAGGGAAAACAGAACACTACTGCTGTCCCCACAAGTGAAGCCTGAGTCTGTGCTACACCCTTTCTCCTCCCCTCCTTCCGCAGCCAACATGCTCTCACAGATGCCCCACACACCGCACAGTCTATACTTGGTGGCCTCAAGTGCTGAACTGAGCTTCATAATCTTCACTCACCCCTTCTTCTCACCCACTAACTGTTGCTTTCCACCAAAAATAATGTGACAGTGGGATGGAAAATTTATCAGAATGTGGAAGGTAACAGAGATCAAAGAATGGAAAGTACAAATTTAACACAAATAAATTGTCAGCCTTGCAAATTGACCATCAAAGCTACACAATCATTTAAATGGATTCAACTATTTATTTTCACTTCAATGTTTTTTTCAATTTTTTTTCCTGAAACTGCTTATAATGACATGACACCCAAGGAATGGCTTGGTGTGATGCCGTGTATCTGGTGTAGATTTAATCATGTGAGATTTCTCTGACTGCTGGTTGATGGCCAAGGACTGACACCTAGAAAAGCAACGCGAATTTTAATTATTGTGAATAATCGCTGGGACAAAACTAAATAAAACCCCATGGAAAGAATTTACTGCCATATTCCAATAATTGTTAATTTGAAGGTAAATGTTACCCACCCAGTTTCCTTCCATCTAAATATTTTTATGCAGTCCCCTTTGTCTAAACATTTGCCTGACTGTATCAGTTGAATTTTCCCTTTTGTAGTTAAGGTGAGCTGGAAGATAGTTTCACAGCATTCAGTTCACCATGGTCCATTGCAGCTCATTAATCAAGCATATGAGATTGAGGCCATGTTTCTACACATCTAGTGCCATTTTTCAAGGCTAGTAGCATATTTACTTCAGACCCTGTAAGCCAGGAATTATCCCTTGCACTGTGTTCTTCAACCGTAATCAGCAAAGAGTTGGCCCAGAAAAGGATAAGCTCATCCCTGGTTCACAAACTGAAATTGGGAGATGTTGGTAGATGGAGTGCTGGCAAGGAAGTCTGTCTTCATCCCAGCTGACGGAACACTATGTTACCTGACACAGCCAGCGTGAAGCAGGAAACCCAGCAATACCATAAGGAGGTCTTCTGTACTCTGCAAGGCTAAATCCCACCTTCAGCTCTCGGCTGTCTTGTAGTCAAAGGGCTGGCATTCAATCCAGCTCCAATACTGCACATGTATCTCATGTAGGATGATGTATTATACTCTTAGTACATCACGCATCATGAAAACTTGAGGACTGTCACCCATCTCAACAGCCCCAAATAGCGCTTCCTGCCCTCTGCATTTCCTCCTCACTCACTGGGGACATCTCAGCTGCACATGCATGACTGCTAGCTACTCTTGTATCTACTTCCATTATTCTCAATCCCTCCTTTTGTCTCTACCCAACAGGCCCAATCCCACTTGAACTAACATCTCAACAGCATGCTGACTGAACTAGCTGGAATCCCCAGACTCCTTGCATTTGACATGCAGGACTGACCACAGCCCAATCTCTGGACTACAAAGACATGGTTACCTGGACTCCTGTAGGACTAAGTACCTGTCTGACCTGGCTGTTGCATCACTCCCTGACTGACTGTAATTTCCCTTCACTCAACTAAGGATTCTTCCCCTTTGACTTTCACACATTGCCACTTGAAGCATATTCCCTGTTTATCACATAAGCTGTTGGTACCTGTAACAGCTCTGACGATGACATAATACAATGTTGTATAGTGACATGTCTATCCTTGTTTGACTAAGTCATTTATTTTTTCAACATTCCCCACTGTTACTCTGACATTTTGTGGTATGTGTAATTAAGATAGCTCCACATCTGCCTGTTGATAATTCATCTTCTTCATCCTCCCTCGTTTGTCAAATGGTGCATCCTACATCTTGGGAAATATGGTTGGTAGTGACTTGGCAATATCATTTTCATGTAAATTCAAAACACGATGTCTGCTGGTGATGATAACCTCCATATGCATTGATTTAGCTCTAAGGAACAACCTGGTGACATTTCAGGATAAATAATTTACAAACCATTCACCCATTGAGACCATTTCATCTGTGGTATTAAGGTGAGGACGTCAAATAAAGAATTGCAAACATTGTGCGTTGTTCAAAATAAGTCCAGCAACTGCAAACCAGTTTAAATGCAGTGGTGGGGAAACTTTGTGGAACAATTATTCGGCATAGCATTAATAGTCACATGGAAAACTGTGGATTAATTCAGCAGAGTCAGCATAAATTTTTAGGAAAAAATTGTACCTAGCAAAGTAGTTGGAGTTTTTTTGAAGAAGTAACAGGAAAGGGTTGTTGAGGGTAAGACAGTTGATGTGATAGACACATGTTCCCTACAGGTGTTCGATGCAAACCTACACAGCAGACTTATCAGGAATATTATAGGTCATGGAATAAAAGGAACTGTCCCATAGTGGATAAAAGATTGGCTAAATGATAGGAAAAATAAAGTAATAGTTAATGGATATTTTGCTGGCTGGAAGAATGCTTGTAGTGGAGTTCCCCGGGGTCAGTATTGGGACATTTGATTTTCCTAATAAAAAGGAATGACCTCAATTTTGGTGTGAAAGCAACAATTTAAAACGTAGTGTACAACACAACACAATACTTGGGGCGATTATGAACTGTAAAGAGGACAGGGTAAAACTTCCAAAGGACATTGACACTTTGGTGGAGTGGTTGGATAAGCAACAGATCAAGTTCAATGAGCAAATGTGTGATGTGATGTACTTTGGCACAAAATGTATGGAGAGACAATATAAAATATAGAGTGGGGCCCTGCCCCTGCACCAGGAGGCCTGAGTTCAGGTCCCACCTGCTCCAGAGATGTATAGTAATTGATTTAAAAAATAGGTTAAATTTTTAAAAATTATAAAATATAGTGTACTAGTCCAATGGATGTGCAAGACTTTGGAGACCTGGGTGTATTTGTACATACAGCATTAAAGATGGCAGGACAGATGGAGAGAGCTGCTAAAAAAGCAAAACGTTTTTAAGTGTTTTGCAAAAGAGCAAATGCAATGTGAGAAAACACTTTTGCACACAGCGAGAAGTTCAAGTCTGGAATGCACTACTGGACTGAAACATCACAGAAGGCAACAGATGGTTACTTAAATACTAAACAATACGCAAGGTCATATGCAAAAAGCAATAAATTAGCATTAAGTCAAAATGCTCAGGCAATTGATGCAAGTGTGATGGACTGAATTGTCTCCTTCAGCACCTTTGCAATTCTGTGATTTTGGGATTCAGTGGTACACACTCATTTGACACACATAACTCGAAGGGCTTGCCTGTGTCCTGTGGTCCATTGTCAGAAATTATTTATTTATGTGCACCAAACAGACAAATGTGGCACTCTATGTGTCTACCACAAATTCACGTGAAGTGTTCTTTACAAGTCTGACAATTGGAAATTTTAAGAAAAGTTTGAAGACTAAGATTAAGAACTCTCCATTCGTGGGAAATAGGTCACTGATGATTTTTGACCAGGGGAATGATAAAATTTAGTGAAGTACAAAGATTCACTTCATTGATGTGGCTGGTTACACATCCTCACTAACTTTTCAATGTCACCATTAAACCCTGGTCAATAAATTATAATATGTGCCCATTGCCTATTCTGCTCCCTGCCTATATGCCCTCTATATCCTGGTGAAGAGATTTGAGCACAAGTATTGGTTTACCGCTCAAGATACCAAGTTCATTTTTGTATGGCCAATAGCATCTGTGAGTCAATAGCACTGCTCTGATTATGTAGGACCACCCTTCAGCTTTTTGTTCAGAAAAATCTGCTCAGATATGTTACTACACACCTCTGGAGGAGCTGGGACTCGAATGCAGGACCAAAAACAGAAATTGTTGGAAAAGCTCAGCAGGTCTGGCAGCATCTGTGGAGAAAGAGTTAACATTTTGGGTCAAGTGACCGTTCCTCAGAATTACAGATCTCCTGACTTGGAGGTAGCGACACTACCACAGTGCCATAGGACCTCGTAGAAAGACACTGCTGAGACTTAAACTCAGGATCATCCTGAAACACCACCCAGGCTGTCTTCAGTTGTTAGCTATTTCTGATTGAAGCTGGCCACGTGTATGTATTTTTTTTGTTCATTCGCAGGATGAGGGTGTCACTGGCTAGGCCAGGATTTATTGTCCAGAGGGCAGTTATGAATCAACAATATTGCTGTGGGTCCGGAGTCATGTGTAAGCCAGACCAGGTAAGGCAGCAGATTTTGTCCCCTAAAGGACATTACTGAACCAGATGGGGTTTTTCCAACAATCAACAATGGATTCATGGTCAACATTAAGCTCTTAATTCCAGATTTCTGTTGAAATCGAATTCCTCTATCTCCCATGCCACGTTTCCAGAATGTTACCTGGGTCTCTTGGGTTAACAGTCCAGCAATAACACCACAAAGCCATTGTCTCAGATAACAAGGTGTAGAGCTGAATGAACACAGCAGGCCAAGCAGCATCAGAGGAGCAGGAAGGCTGACGTTTCGGGCCTAGACCCTTCTTCAGAAATGGGGGAGGGGAAGGGGGTTCTGAAATAAATAGGGAGAGAGGGGGAGGCGGATAGAAGATGGATAGAGGAGAAGATAGGTGAAGAGGAGACAGACAGATCAAAGAGGCGGGGATAGAGCCAGTAGAGGTGAGTGTAGGTGGGGAGGTAGGGAGGGGATAGGTCAGTCCAGGGAGGACGGACAGGTCAAGGGGGCGGGATGAGGTTAGTAGGTAGGAGATGGGGGTGGGGCTTGGGGTGGGAGGGGGGGATAGGTGGGAGGAAGGACAGGTTAGGGAGGCGGGGACGA
>NC_063337.1:96469881-96503826 GCF_021869965.1 Rhincodon typus | reverse complement strand
GGGGGGGGGGGGGGGGGGGGGGGGGGGGGGGGGGGGGGGGGGGGGATAGGTGGGAGGAAGGACAGGTTAGGGAGGCGGGGATGAGCTGGGCTAGTTTTGGGATGCGGTAGGGGGAGGGGAGATTTTGAAGCTTGTGAAGTCCACATTGATTCCATTGGGCTGCAGGGTTCACAAGTGGAATATGAGTTGCTGTTCCTGCAACCTTCGGGTAGCATCTGCTAATGTGGTATACTGCATCCGCTGTTCCCGTTGTGGCCTCCTCTACATCGGGGAAACCAAGCAGAGGCTTGGGGACCACTTTGCAGAACACTTACGCTCGGTTCGCACTAAACAACTGCACCTCCCAGTAGCAAACCATTTCAACTCCCCCTCCCATTCCTCGGACGACATGTCCATCCTGGGCCTCCTGCAGTGCCACAACAAAGAAGGATCCGGACCCGAAAAGTCAGCTTTCCTGCTCCTCTGGTGCCACCTGGCCTGCTGTGTTTGTCCAGCTCTACACCTTGTTGTCTCAGATTCTCCAGCATCGGCGGTTCCTACTACCCCTTGTGGGACACTACTGGTCACATTCTGCCGATTTGAGCGCCTACCTGTTGCCTTCCACTCAACCAATTCCCCAGCCATGTGCAGGCTAGGCAGATTAGCCATGTTAAATGTGCTCCCCTATTTGCTTTAACACCAGGGATTTGTCACTCTCTAACCGCATTAATTTCCTCGTTACAACTGTTTCACTTATGTTAAATTTATTCAGTTCCTTTTCTCGATCCGCTATGAATTTTCTTGGGACTTTTGGCAAGCTATCCTCCTTATCTACTGCAAATACTGAGGAAAAGTAATCATTCAACATGTCTGCCATATCCCCATATTTATTGGCAATATCCCCACTTTCTGTCTTTAGTGAGTCAACATTGCACTTGACCAACCATTTACTCTTTATGTAACTACAAAATTTCTTCTTATTGATTTTGATATCCTTTGCAAGTTTCCTTTAAGAATCAGTTATGGTAGCTCTTATAACTCTTTGCTGGTCTTCATATCTTTCCCATTCAGTAAGATCTTTGCTGTTTTTGTGTATTTCTGTAAGCCCTTTCTTTTAGTTTTATGCCATCCATTATCTCTTGAGTTGTCTGTGGCTGTTTTTTTCTGTGAAGTGAACATTTTCCCTCTCAGGGGCATAAACTGGCTTTGTGTTGTGTTAAATGTTTCTTTAAACATGCTCCACTGGTCTTCAGTTGTTTTACCCATTTGCAGATCATTCAGTTTACTGTGGACCATCTCTGACTCATCTCATTAAGGTCAGGCTTCCTAATCTAAAATTCTAACAGCTAATTCATGCTTTTCACTTTCAAATGCTACATTGAACTCAATCATGTTATGATCACTACCTGATAGATGTTCATGCACAATTAGGTTAGTAATTAATCCTGCCTCATTTCTCATTACCATAGATTGCCTTTCTCCTTGTTGCATCCAGGATATATTGCTACAGGAAACAATCCTGCACACTCCAGAAATTCACTAGGGGAGTCCAAAATTAGAGGACGTAGGTTTAAGGTGAGAGGGGAAAAGATTTAAAAGGGACTAAACGGGCGACTTTTTCATGCAGAGGGTGGTGCGTGTATGGAGTGAGTTGCCAGAAGAAGTGGTGGGGGCTAGTACAATTACGACATTTAAAAGGCACGTGGATGGGTACATGAATGGGAAGGGTTTAGAGGGATATGGTTCAAAAGCTAGCAAATAGGACTAGGTTAATTTAGGATATCTGGTCGGCATAGATGAGTTGGACCGAAGGACCTGTTTCTGTGTTGTATAACACTATGACTCGTACGAGGTGCTTGTCTACCTCTCTTATCTATGTTAATGTTAAAATCCCCCATTAATACTACTCTAGCTTTACTATACAATTGCCTAATTTCTGCATTCATACGATGGAGCATATTGGAGCTGACACTGGGGGTCTATACACAACACCTTTTTGGTGTTATATACAACTATACAGTTTTCGATCCTTTACTGTTCCTAAGTTCCACTCATACAGGTTCCAGTAGACGCTTTCCCCTTATTATATCCTTCCTCACCATTGAAGGGATTTTGTTTCTAATCAATAAGGCTATTCCACCCTCTCTGCCATTTTCCCATTCCGATCTGTGAACCTTATAAACTTAATCTTATAATTTACTTCCCGGTCCTGATAATGGTGCAGCTGTGTCTCTGTAATGGCTACTATACCATAATCTCCAATTAAAATTTGAACCTGCAGTTCATTTAATTTATTCCTTTCACTCTATGCATTTTTATAGAGAACTCTCATTTGGCCCATACACTATAACCTGTCCCTCAGCACTGAAGCTTTATTCACTGTTTATTATTTCTCTCTTCTCTATTAATCAATGTACAGTACTTGCAATAGTTTTGTGATTACCTGTCATACCTGAAGCAGGATTCCTGACTGTTTCTTTGCTCCCGGTCCTGTTCCTTGTTTTTAAATATGTAATGACTTCCCCCAAGGGCTACCCCTACGTATTAATTTAAAGTCATTGTGATCACCCTGTTTAGCCTTCCCGCTAGCACATTGGTCCCAGATTGGTTCAGGTGATTTCATTGACTAGCAGGCAAAGTGAGCGTTCGTGGTAGAGGTGAAGAAGGGAAGTAACGTATGCCCAGATTAGACACTAGAAAACAAAAACACAAAACCAATATGCAGGCTTGCATTTTGATGGGGAATATCAAAACCTAGGGCAGAATTCATGATCTTAAGTTGTTGAATTCAGTGAAGGGTACAGAAGACTGTAAAGTTCATGATAAGAAAACTAGGTTTTGGTCATCAATTGGTTGCATTGAGCTTCATTGGAACACTGCAGCAGGCCAAAGGCAGAATTGTAAGCATAAGGGCAAGGTGGTGAACTGAAGTGGCATTTTTTATGTTATGTTGAAATGAAGATCCTGAGGAGATTGACAAAGTAGATGCTGAGAGCATATTCCCCTTTATGAGAAAGACAAGAACTAAAGGGCATTGTTTAAAAATAACAGGTTATTTAAGATTGAGATTAGGAAAACATGTTTATCTCAGAAGGACAATAATCCACTGCATTTCCTTCCCCAAAGAGCAGCAGAGGCAGGCTGGTAGATAGGTTCCTGATTGACAGGGGAGAAAAAGGTTATAGTGGTTCGACAAAAACAGGGTTAAAGTCAGAACCAGACCAACTACGATCTTATGAAATCCTGCTACTAATGAATCATACATTAGAACACTCACTTGACCATGAACTGATTGTGAATCATACGGTTGCATTTATAAAGCAGAATAGATTGAACTATGTGAACATGATCTCACCTGCTTCCATTGTCTCTGAAGCTGTCAGAGGTGTTAAACTGAAACAATGTGGTTCAACCTCATGGGAGTACAGCAAGGTGTTAAGATCAGCATGCAATTCAGAAGGCATCCCTCATTCTTCCACTCTCCCTTTGTCATAAAAGCGTAAAATTGCAGATGTCTGAAAATGTGAATGAAAACAGAAAGTGCTGGAGAAATGCAGCGGGTCTAGCAGGATCTGTGAAAAGAGAAACAGAGTTAATTGTTTAAGACCAAAGACTCTTCTTCAGAACAGAATCCATAATATAACACAGACAGTGAAGACAGAAATCATTCAGCTTCTTATCTTAACAATTGTAAGGGATCCTTGTTCCATAGCCATTGAGCAAGGTTTAGAGAACAGAGACCTCAAAATCACCATGGAAAACATAAATACAATGGCCTAATCTTCCAATCTGTTGGGGGCGGGGTTCCTATTTACAAACCAGATCAGACAAGAAGTTACTTACTTACTTTCCTTGAGAGTTTTTTCAGCTTGACCTCCAATGAAGATTGTTCTAAAACCTTATGCAGTGCAGCAATCTTCAGAGAGAGCAGCACAGAGAATTTCTGTGAAAACCACCACTTACTTTGTATAGTACTAGCGGCTGTATTCTGTTTAATTAGTTTAAAGATCCCAAAGCTTCTTTGAAACATTACACAGAAAACGTAAATGTGCAAGGTAAGTGACTGAGGAGTTAGTGTGGCAGGGACATGGGTGAGTGAACAGGAGATTAGTGAGGTAGCGTGGCAGTAGTTGAGTGGTTAAGTAGGTTGCTGGCACTGGGGTGGGCTGGCAGGTGGGTGAGAAGGTTGGGTATTAAGTTGGTTTGGGGTAGGCTGGCAGGTGGGTCAGTGAGGGATAAGATTTAGAGGTGGGTGAGTAGGTAGGGTGGCAGTTGGATCAGAGGGTAAGCAGACAGATAGGTGGCCAGTTGGAAAGTAGGTGACAAACGAAGGTGGATCAGGGAACTATTTGGGGGCAAGACCATGACAGGGGAAGTGTCGAGTTTCTGAGGAACAGGGAGAGTTAAACAGGGATTGGACTTCTGAAGATCGGAGGTTGTTCTTTGATGGGGTTGTGGAGGGAACGTATGTGTGTGCAGGGAGGTGGCTTTCAGGGCCTGGGGCATGAGGTGTAGCGGGGGTGTAATCAGAGTGAGTGACGGTGGGGGGATATCAGTGTTATAGTTAGCCAGCAGTTGGAGCAGGTTTAAATCAATCTAACACTTCATGGCAAACTTTTCAGGTAAGTTGGAACACTTTGAAGTGAAAGTTGGAGACTTTTTGGGAGGACTCCGGCAGATTGTCCATTGGAAGTTTAAATGTTGTGGGCAATTCCCATGTAGTTAGCACCTAATGATTTCAGGGTTGCCAACACAGGTCTTTCAGAATATGTCCAGTCTCCATCTAGCTGGAGATTGGAAGATCTGGGCTGATACTTCTGTCATTTTTCCATTTCCAAGTTTCATACAAAGTCAATGGGCATAATTATACATTGCAAATCCTGAATTAACATCTACCAAAATTGTTCATTGAACAGTGCTTTGAAAGGGAAAAAGATCTACTACCTGCTGTGCGTAAGATTCAAATATGAATAAAACTTTGAAGTAATAATTGTAATGTAAATGTACAAAATAATTTACGTGTGTACATCTTATTCTCAGTTTCTGTTATAAAATGCAATATTAATTTTTGGCTATTATTGAAATCATTTGATTCAACAGGTTTTTTTTACAGGTGCTGATGATCGAGAATCTGTTACAGCTTCAGTTGGAGAAACGGTCACACTTCGATGTGGAAATGCCTCAGTGGAAAATCTGACTCAAATTACCTGGAGTAAAGAAGAGAACAATAAATCTGAAACTATTTATTCTTACTTACTTACTCGCAACCAGACATTCATATCAAATAAGACTGTGAAATTATTGTGGACTTATGAGGAACCCTACAGTCTGCACATAATGAAACTGCAGATTTCTGATGCAGGAAATTACAGCTGCAAAATGAATGGAGTTAATGTTGATCTACATTCCAAATGGCACCTTATTATTACTGAACCAGGTAAGAACTTCCTGTTTTCAATCTTCTCATCTCTGTTTGTCAAAAGAAAAACAATAACGAATTTTGCAAAACAGTTCCAGTATTGTTTTATCTAATTTGTAGATGCTAAGCTTGTAGTTTTAGATTGTTATCTGCAATATGTATTACGCAACATGCAATGCTGATACTCAGACTTATGATAAAAATTCTAGACACAAATCATAAGACAAGTGAGGAGTTACTTGAAATTACAGGAGTAAAAATAACTCAAAACAGTGACATCCAGAAAGAAAAATGTCAGTATTTTGGTCATTTGATCAGAACTGGAAAGAGTCAGAATTGTCCTTCAGAGGGCAATGTGTAGGGAAGCAGAAAGAGGAGCCAACGTACAGTGTTGGATGATGGTTGTCACAGAGCGGTTCCAACAAACTACATTAGAAGTTTGGATGTGTGAAACAGACAATTCTGACATATCATGAAAGTAGATCTCCTGGCAGGTATAGTTACAGGCAGCAGAAACAGTATGCAACAGACACATATCACAGCAGTGACATCATTACAGCAGTGTCTAATGGGATGCGATTTCCCACTAATGGACAGGACCTAAGTGGGATCTGGGTCTTGTTTGCCAGGTGGAGAGCAAGAAGATATTCATGCTACCTCTCTTCAGGAAGACCCACTGAGCCACACAGCATTCAGAGAATGGTGAGACCAACTGTGGGTCTTCCCCTGGAATCAAAACCCTGGGGGTGAAACTCTTGCTGCTGCTGGAAGAACAAAACACAGAGATGCAAGAGCAAGGGCCCAAGCCACAGGTGAGCAAGGCAGGTTGAGGATCACAGGGAGATGGAGACAGGCGAGTCAGACGGAATTAGCTTTCTCTGGTCTCCTCCTTCTCAATGTACAGTCCTTTAATCAGGCACTCAGTGTCTTTGATCAAGCGACCACCTCCACGTTTCTGCCCAACAATTTAACTAAGTTAAATTATAGTTTCACCTATCATGAATGCACTTGACAGCAGGCCCAGCATGCAGTTAGGTTAATCCCTCAAAGGGCCTCAATGAGAATTCCTGCTCAAAGCTCAAACCTGTTGGAAGGTGGGAATACTGCAGGGCTAGCTAATCTATCACCTCAGCTAATTAAATATCCTTCCTATCACCAGGTTTGACACCAGTGAATGCAGAAATTCCGCTGGTTGGTGCTGGAGTAATAGTTGAGGAACCTACTAGTCTGTTTTTTTTTTGCACAAAGGTTGTGGAAATTGAATGCATGAGTTTTCAAAATGTGCAGCATCCTTACCTGCAAAACAGCCTGATGCCATATCAGATAGAGAACAATATAGCAGAGCATATGGATATATGAATTAGGAACAGAAGTAGCTCATTCATCCTGGTAAACTTGCTTTGCCTTTCAATAAGATCATGGCTGATCTGTTAATGTTTCAAATTCCACATTCCCACCTATTCCTGATTATCCTTCGGGTCCCTTGCCTAAAATGAATTAATCTACCTTTGCCATAAAAATATTCAATAACCTCGTTTCCATCACTTTCTGAAGCAGAGACTTCCAACATTACAAAACCATACCTCATCTATCTTCGAGAGTCATAAAGTCACACAGCATGGAAATAGATCCTTCAGCCCAACCATTATCCTAAACTAAACTAGTCTGACCTGCCTGCACTTGGCCCATATCCTCCCAAATATTTCCTATTCATATACTGATTTCAATGTCTTTTGAACATTGTAACTGTACTCACATCCACCACTTCCTTTGAAAGTTCATTCCACACGCAAATTACACGGTAAAAAAAATTGTCCTCATATCTTTATTAAATCTTTCCCCTCTCACCTTAAAAATATGGCCCCTAGTCTTGAAATCTCTACTCTAGGAAAAAGACACCTGCCATTCACCTTGTCTGTACCCCTCATGATTTTATAAACCTCTGTAAGGTCACCCCTCAACCTCCTATGCTCCAGTGAAACAAGTGCCTATTTATAGAAACAGAGCAACATAGAAGATAGGAGCAGGAGGAGGCCATTTGGCCCTTCAAGCCTGCTCTGCCATTCAACACAATCATGGCTGATCATCCAACTCAATAGCTTAATCCTGCTTTCTCCCTATAACCTTTGATCCCATTCGTCCCACGTGCTATTATAGTCGCCTCTTGAATACATTCAATGTTTTGGCATCAACTACTTCCTGTGGTAATGAATTCCACAGGCTCACCACTCTTTGGGTGAAGAAATGTCTCCTCATCTCCGTCCTAAATGGTCTACCCTGAATCCTCAGACTTGGTTCTGGACACACCCACCATCAGGAACATCCTCCCTGCATCTCCCCTGTGCAGTCCTGTTAGAATTTTATAAGTCTCTTTGAGATCCCCCCTCATTCGTCTGAACTCTAGCGAAAACAATCCCAATCTAGTCAAACAAAAACCAAAAGAACTGCGGGTGCTGTAAATCAGGAACAAAAACAGAAGTTGCTGGAAAAGCTCAGCAGGTCTGGCAGCATCTGTGCAGAGAAAATCAGAGTTAACGTTTTGGGTCCAGAGACCCTTCCTCAGAACTTCCTCCTCATACAACACCCTGTTCCTTCTAGGTATCAATCCAGTAAACCTACTTTCAGCAACATTTACATGCATCCAAACTGTACACAGTATTCAATATGAAGTTTCACTAATGTTCTGTATCACTGAACCATGATAAACTTACTTAAATGTTCAATTTTTCTCATAATAAAGGCAAGCATTCCCTTAACATTCCTGATTAGATGTTGAACCTGCATACCAACCTTTCAGTTTTGTTCCGTATCAGTAACTAAAATGATGACCCATTGAATAAGGTGTCAAATTGATTGATTTTTCTAACCCATCATTTGGCTGACTCTTCAAGCAGTTTCAGATTTCTGCCTCCAGTTTAGTAGTTGAAAGACCATTCCACTCTAAAAATTTAAAACATAAGAAAAGAAAAAGAGCAGGAGTAGGCCATCCAACCCCGCAAGCCTACTGCACCATTCTATATATCATGTTAGGCCTCAAGCGTCAACTCCCCTTGCATTTCCCTGCGTGGAAAGGCAGGTTGTTGGAGGGATACTGTTTACGGAGAGATATTAACAGGTTAAGTAAATGGGCAAAACGTTGGCAAAAGGAGCACAATGTGAGAAAATGCGAAGTTGTTCATTTTGGACGGGAGAACAACAGAACAGAATACAATTTAAATGGAGAAAAGCTGCAGGAAGTTTCAACACAAAGGGACTCGGGGGTACTTGTGCATGAAACACAGAAAGCTAGCACACAGGAACAACAGGTAATCAGGAAATCTAATGGAATGATGACCCTTATTTCAAGGAGGTTGGAGGGAAGTCTCACAGCTACGGTACAAGATGTTGGTGAGACCACATCTGGAGTTCTATGAACAGTTTTGGTCCTCATATTTAAAGACCTATATCACTGCATTGGAGACAGTTCAGAGAAAGTTCACTACGATGATCCCCAGTATGGAGAGATTGTCTTATGAACAAAGGCTAAACAGATTGGGACTCTACCCACTGGAGTTTAAAAGAATGAAAGGAGATTCTCATTGAAACATACAGGATTCTTAAGGGGCTTGACAGGGTAAATGTTGAGAGGATGTTTCCACTCATGGTAAAATCTAGGACCAGAGGGCATAGACTTTGAATAAAGGAACATTACTTTAAGACTGAGACGGAGAGGAATTTCTTCTCTCAGTGTAGTGAGTCTTTGGAACTTGTTGCCATAGAGAGCTGTGGGGGCAGAGTCCTTGTGTATAAGTAAGGCTGAGATAGATTCTTGATCAGGTGAAGAATCAAGGGTAACAGGAAAAGGGCAGGTAAAGGGGTGGGGTATGTCAGTTCAGCCATGATCCTATTGAAGGGCAGACCAGGCTCAAAGGGCTGAAGGAACTGTTACTATTTCTTATGGTCTTATGGTCCACTGGTTATTCTTTCCAACCTGAATCTCTGAATTCTGTGTGTTAGCCAATCCTCAATCCATCCTAATGCTTTGGCCCCAATACCATGAACTCCTATCCTGTGCAGGAGACTTTTATGTTACCTTATTTTGATATGTGCTTACCATAGCAGAGAAAGTTGAGACCCTTGGGTAATCTGAGCAGCAACATACACTATTGTTTTGTTTGGCCTGATCACCTTCTTCAGCTGTCACTTGCCCATCTGTCTGAGTGCTGAGCTGCCAAGCTCTCTTTGGGATACCACAATATCAGTTTATCACCTCCCACCTCTCTGAATTGCTCCATGTCTATATTAGCACATCAAGTTTGCCCGCTGGCCAATTAGCTTATTTGAACTTTTAAAAATAAGTCTACAAGAGTGAAGAGGTTGAATTCTAAGGTTGGGATCTAAAATTCATCCAGGCATTAGAGACCTCTCTTTGAAAATCTGGCACAACTTTATTTATGAAAATGTTAAAACCCAGGCCTGACTTTGGATTTCAGTGCATCGGATACCCAGGTGGCAGGACAGGTTAATAGAGTTGTTAAGAAGGCATATGATACACTTGACTTTATCAGTTGTGGCATTGATTATAACAGCAAGGAGATCATGTTGGAGCTGTAAAGAACTTTGGTTAGGCCACAGCTGGTGTATGGCGTGCTGTTTTAGCCACCACACTATTAGGAAGGATATGATTGCACTGGAGGGAATGCAATGGATATTCTATAAGACCATCAGATATAGAAGGAGAATTAGACCATTTGACCCATCTAATCTGCTTTGCCATTCGATCATGACTGATATATTTCTCCATGCCATTCTCCTGCCTTTTCCCTGTAACCCTTGATGCCCTTACTAATCAAGAACAAAACCATCTCTGGCTTCATTATATTCAAAGACTTACACCAGCGTGTTGCCTGGGATGGAACATTTCAGCTAAGAAGAGAGACTGGATAAGTTTGGGTTGTTTTCTTTAGAGCAGAGAAGGCTGAGGGGGAACCTGATTGAGGTGTATAAGATTATAAGCAGTGAATAGAAAGCAGCTGTTCACCTTCGTCAAAGAGTCAATAACAAAGAGACATAATTTTAAAGTGAAAGGCAGGAGGTGGGGCTGGATTTGAGGAAAATCCTTTTCATTCAGAGGGTGGTGGGGATCTCAAATGCACTGCTTGGGAAAGAAGTTGAGGCAGGAACCATCACAATCTTTGATAAGTGCAGGTAGTGTATTTTGGAAGTACAGACTCGATGGGCCAAAGGGACTCTTCCATTAATGTATGATTCTATGATCCTATACATAACTGATGGGTACCTGTGAACCTTTGTCTTTTCTTAGCTCCGCTCTCTTACGAATATACTGAACTACCCCACTCCTCTCTTTTTGCCTTTCTTTCCTAAACATTGAATAATTTTTAATCTTCTGTTCCCATTCTCAGCCAACCTGCAGCTGTGAATCCATAATGGCAATTAAATCACACCCTTTTACTTCTACCAGTATTCTAATCAGTTCAACTACTTTGTTGTAAATGTTGCATGCATTCAGATTGAATGCTTTTAATTCTGCCTTTTTAATACTATTTTGTAATTTGACCCTGATTGGTTCTCGGATTTGTTTTTGCTGCTTTCCATTTTCATTAACATCTTTCCTGTTTCCCATAACTTACTTTGTTCTTTCTGCATTCACTTCTGATAAATTAGGTTAAAGTCTCCACAACAGCATTAACAAATCACCCCTGTGGATTTTAGTTTCAAACTTGCAAACGTTTAATCATCTTTTCCATATAGTTCCTTGCTATTTTATGTCTAGGTTGATAGTGTGTTATCCTATAACACAGAGGAGTTAATTCAGCCCATTGTGTCTGTTCTTGTCCTTTGCAAGAATTTTCTGATTTGTTTTGCTTCCCTCTCCTTTGCTCTTATCTCATCATCTTTCTCCTTTTTCAATTATGTGTTCAATTCACTTTTAGCGTTACTAGTCAATCTTCATCTTTTCATACAGTGTATTCTCGATTGTAACCTAATTGCTACCTGCTATTTACTTGATTGATGATGACACCTGCTGTGGATGGTGAAGGGGGATTTGGAGGTGATTTTATATTACTATACTTAAAGTAGCATTCAGAAGTCCAACAGTGCCACACTGAGTATAATAACCAGCAGCTTGTCATTGGGTGCAGTTATAACACATCTGCTTGTGCATCTCACGCAAATCACTCAACTATAGATTTTCTCCAAGCAGAGAATGTCATTGCCATTGCAAAATTGTTGGATAACGTCGCGAATCTCAACACCCACCCCAACCCCAGATCTCTGAGCATTTTTTGTCCAGATGGGGTATAAGTGACCACTTACATGCAAAGTTCTCCTTCAGCTGGCCATTTAAATTATCAGCTCCCTCTGATTAAATCAGGGTTTGGAGTTCTTGGAGTTATGAACTGGGATTATAGAGATTAAATCAGGTAAAAGCATATCATTTCTCAATGCAAATCTTTTGGATAGCCAGGAGAGCTGAGGTGCTCCAATGGGTATGGTACTCTGGCACTTTGTGCGTGGATATCAGGCATCCTTTGGGTTCTGTGTCATGTGCCCTTTGGAACTTTTATCTGTAGAGAAGATTGTTCATAAAGAAAACACATGCAGCTCATGGACCTGTCCCAACTGTCAACATGTGTCAAGTAATATCAATAAATGCCAAATTGTGGTTTTATGAACAAATGTGATTTTCTTAATAGAGCATAACCATAAATATAGAACATTAAGTAACAGAATTATATTTTTCTCCTATGTATTTTATAATTGTGGAAACTCAGTGAGTAGTATGGTAGGTAAAGGGAGAAAGTGATATTTGGATGTTGATACCAAGTTGGCGTAGAGTATGTGGGGCCACGAGGATCGATTAAAGAAGCAAAACATGAGATAAAGGGTACTAAGGACCAGGGGGCATGGGTAAAGGGCATTATGTTGCATGGGGACTGTGTACGGAAGAGTGGTGTGGGTTAGAGGAATGTTTTACACTTTTCCCTTTTGGAGAGAATGAGGTACAGTTGGCATTACATTGTAATACAGATTTGTAAACAGCAATTTTACAAAGCATAAATTTGACAAAGGATGTGTTAAAATATGCAAGAAGTCCAAGTGTTCGACAAAACCCATAGTTCAACCTGATACTTTATTGCAGTATGTGAAGGCGAATCAACCAAGGAACAATGTCAAGGATATTTTCAAAATCCCATCTGTGACATGCAAGTGTGTAAATAAAGTCCAACAAGTATCTGCAATGTCACAGTTTACAGATACCAGTCAGAAAGTATAAGTTGGCAACTTGAGAAACAACATGGATACAATCCGAAAAATTGAAGCTTTTAGCTCCATCCAAGTGATATACCTCAAAAAGAATAGACAAATGCACAAAATGCCAAGACTGACATAGAGCAATTGCAAATGTACAATTTACACATCTAACACGAGTTGAACTCAGGAAACTGGCACAATGTGCTGCAGTCCACCCAAGTTAAGTAAACTGTTTATAATGATTTTGACACACTTGTATTGCCATTATCGATCTTAAATGTCGATTCAGCTCCTTGGGATGGACACCTGAAGCCTTTATATAGTTGAAACAGCAGGATTAACTATAATCTGTTCACCAACTTGCACAGATCTTTGTATTATTACAATTCATAATATAATGCATCTGGAGCACCAAAGATTCCAGACTGCAACATTAAGTATATCCAAAAATATCAACAATTGAGAGAACTTTTCCTTCCATGCAAGATTTCTTTTAAGCTATCTTGCAAGATTGACACTTGCTATTTTCGATGTCCCAGGACACAATTACATTCTGGTGACTGACTACTTCACAAAGAAAAATAACATTGCAATCCTCAGAAAACAAAACATGAGAATGACATGAACTTCCTTCAGCTCGTGACAGCAGCAAGAAAACATGGTTTTATTCTCAAATGTATAAAATGCTAAATCAATATGAGCCGAATCAATTTCTCTGATTCTATTTGTCAACCACCCTTTGTGCTTCACCCAACCAAACAAAAGAGAAGACATACAGAAAGTGCTACAAAGCAAAGATAGAGCATGTATAACAATGCCTCAGATTCTTTAATTTTGTTATCCACGTGTTCCATACTTTATGACCAAGGTATGTTCTTTTTGCGACCTTCTGCGCAAAAGCACATATTACTTACAGCAGGAAGTCCACTATCATATTAATCAACCTACCAAAAATGCTTTTTCGTTCTGCAAGAGTATTCTCCAATACTAAGATCAGTGAAAGCTTATCACATTGGAATTAGATGCATCCCGGAAAGGCCTCAGAATGTGTTTATCTCAGGAATTAGAATTACAATTATATTTATTGTCACATGTACTCAAGTACGGGAATACATAAGTACAGTGAAAAATGTACATTTGTTGTGCATTTCCAATGCCATCTTAGGTACAAAGATACTCAGGTCCAAAATCTTAGGTATAAATTAGAAAAATAAAGAAATAAAGGTAAAAGTTCAGCATTTCAGTCGTACAGTTCTAAAGCAGAGAGACTGCAATGGGCTTCACCTCGAAGCCTGGAATCCGCACTGGGTTTCCTTGAGTCTGAAAGTCCATGCTGGGCTTCCCCGAGGCTGGGAGTACATGTCTGTCGGCACTCAGTTCATATCATATTAGCTGTGGTATTTGACCCGAGAAACCATGTCAGGTACACCTTTGCGTCTGGTCCCAGGACACCTTTGGAGGAGGTATGGCACCCTTTGGAAATGCTTATGTGTCCAAAATGCACAAACTAACTTAGACTGCCAAAACCACCTTGTTCTGTCATGAAATGTAGGCTTCACTAGTAAGACTAGCATCTGTTGTCCGTCCTGGTCATGCAGTGTAACTCCTCTTGTTAAGGATCTCTGCACAGTAAGGTGCCACATTGCTTTTAATCTGTATTCATTTCATTTCTATTAATTGCTGTCTCTGTGCCCAAGTTTCAGATCGAACATATTGGACTTTGTATTCAATTCCTATACCCATAGGAATAATCTTAATCTCAGTGACTGGGTGCATTTGCTATAGAAGATGTTTTTATAATACGTAAGTATACTTGAAAATCTGGTCTATACACTTAAACAGTAATATATGATCATGTCAGTGAGCTTCAAGTGTACAGAAGGAATCACAGTGCCATCTCTCTTGTATGTTAATTGTAGAACAGCTCTTAGAAAAAGCCATATATCTTGGTTACCTTGGAAGCTACTTTTTAGTGGCAGCGTCAACATTTGATTGTTTTATCTTTATAGAGGGAATGTAGGTATAGATATCACCTGACCTAATCATAGGATAAAAAGCACAGAAAGAGTTGATTCAAACCATTGTGTGTTCAACCAAATCAAAGATCATGATGGACCCATCATAGAGTTATGACCACAAACAGCTCAGCCACAATCTTTTTGAATATTGTCACATACCCAGTAAGCTGAATGACCCATTCAGCTCCTATTTCGTATGATCAGTGTATCTTTGCCAGCTCTTTCCTGGAGCTATCCAATTAATCCCACTTCCCATCTCATTAATGTTGTTCCTTCAAGCACTTATCCAATTGTCTTTTGAATATTGTCTTTGAATCTCCTTCTTCCACCATTTTACTCAGCACATTTTGGTTTACAACATCTCATGGGAAATTATGCTTCCTTAAGTCACCTCTGGACCATTAACAATCACTTTAAATCTGCATTCTTTAGCTAGCAATGTCACTGGGAGCAGTAACTTACTATGACAGAATCATTCATGATTTTGAAAATCTCCACCTGCAGAGCAGATTAACTCTCAACCATTGATTCCCTCTAGTGAATTTCCTCACACACTCTCCAAGGTGTAACATCTTTTGAAAGCATGTTGCTCAGCAGTAAACATGTTTTGAGATCACCAAGTCATCCCTAACATTTCTACCTAATTCTACTAATACAAAATCCTCCCTCGAAATGTTTTAAAATTAACCATTTGAAACATGAAAATTATAACTTAATCAAGGCAGGTCTCGGGGAATATGTTCTCATTTTTCACTGAAGTAGAATTATTATCGGGTGCAAGTCTGAAGAGAAGATATGAAAACTCCAGTTAAGTGCTCATTCAGCTGGCTGCAGAGTGAGAGAAAGAAAAGGGATGAACCACAGTGGGCGGCAAAGTGGAATGAATTTTGAGGGGAGGGGAATTGACGGAGGGGTCAGTGTTAGTCTCGGATGTACAATACAGTCAAAGAATGAGAAGCCAGGGTTGTTTTTACATGCCCCCCTGAGGTAAATCATTCACTTTCTTACCAGCTTCTCCTAGTGAATAAATTCTATATGATATAGGTTAAATATCTATCACCATATCTCTAATAAATATCTTTAATGTATGTACATTTTGAAGTTTCTTGGTATTTTAACAAATGGTGCAACTCAAGAAATTGCATAATGAAATCAGAGTTGAACGTTTAACAACTATTCTGTCTGGTTACTAAAACCGTGCGTGTCCTTCCTTTCTTTAACACCTGTTAAAACAGCTTTACTAACATATATGTATTGATCTCATCCAGGGAACTGTAAGAGCTTTGAAATTCCAGGCAAATGTAAATTTTACATGGATTGAACAAAACAATGTTGCTTGTGTATGTGTGTGTGCATGGCTTGGTACATTCATTGGGGTTCCTGGCTTTTGCCACTTGCCATCTGGTTGACTGTGATGACAGTTTTTCAGTTCAATAAGCTTTTTATGAACTCCTGCTTATTCTCTCCTGATGACAATTTCTGACTTAACTGTGTGTAATTTACTTAACAACAGAACTCACAAATCAGCAACTCTGTGGAAGACATGAGCTCAGATTTTCTTGGTGTCATGGGCATTGCAAAATGGCGAGCAGGGCTTAGATCTAGGACATCTGCCCCTATTTCCGACAGAGCACAATTTTGCCAAGTTGGTTGTTTGGAGATAGGGTGGGTCTCACATGTGGGAAACCTGGACACTGCAGGGCCATTTTCAATCAGAGCTGTGTTCAATAGATCAAATTTTCACTGCAGTATGTGTCTAAAGCCACAGTTTGGAAGTTACGAACCTTCAGAGAGTTGTAACTGCACTTGAAAGGCGACTAAGGTCTATTAAGCTGTCAAGTGAGATTATTCAGATTCACAGCTCTTTAAAAATAATGCCTGCTATCCTGTGAAACAAACATCTGTTCTACTCACATGTAGGTTTTGTTGATACAAATCACAGGACTATTATTTTACAATTTTTAACGTTTGGCTACTCTTCACAACCCCTTACTATCTCAGTAGGCACTTATAAATTCACAGTTTCCAATTCTCATGTTCAGTTTCCATGTCCTTATGAATTAATTGCAGAAAACGAGTATGCACGCGCAGCAGGTAATAAGGGAGGCAAATGGAATTTTGGCACTTATTCACAAAGGTATAGAGTATAAAAGTAGGGAATGATGCTGCAACTGTACAGGGCAATAGTGAGACTGCACCTGGGGTTCTGCGTATTTTGAGGAGGGAAGTAGTTGCATTGGAGGCAGTTCAGAGGAGGTTCACTAGGTTAATTCCAAAGATGAGGAGTTTGTCTTATGAAGAGAGATTGAGCAATTTAGGCCTATACTATGCGGAGGTTAGAAGACTGAGAGGAGATTTAATTCAGGTATATACAGTCATAGAGATATACAACACAGAAACAGACCACTCAGTCCAACTCATTCATGCCAACCAGATACCCTATATAAATCTTGGCCCATTTGCCATCATTTGGCCATATCCCTCTAAACCCTTCCTATTCATGTACCCATCCAGATGCCTTTTAAATGTTGTATAGCATGAGATGCCAAAGTGAATTGACAATGTAGATGTAGAAAGAATGTCTCCTCGTGTCAAATAATCTGCAGCATGAGGTCATAATTTTAGGGTAAAGGGTAGTAGATTTAAAACAGAGATGAGGAGAAATTACTTCTCTCAAAGAGTCGTGAAACTTTAGAATTCATTATCCCAGAGTATGGTAGATGGTAAATTTAAGAAGGAGATAGACAGATTAGTAATGAGTAATGGATTGAAGGGTTATGAAGAACAGGCAGGAAAGTGGAGTTGAGACTGAGATGAGACCAGCTGTGACCATATTAATGGTGGAGCAGGCTTGAGTGGCTAAATTATCAACTCTTGCTTCTAGTTCTTATGTTTCATTGACAGCTCAGTGAATTTATTTAAGGATCAGCTGTCTTTGATGTGGGGTTATGAATGAAATTATTTGATTTAATAAGGTATTGAGTATTTGAGCTGATTTAAACATTTTTAATAGGATTTCATGAATTGGAGCATTTTTTTATGTGGTGAACGTTGGAACAGTTAATTAGACTTTGATCTTATTTCTTCGCAAATTAGCTTCTGAGGCCTACTCATGTGGGACACTGGGGGAATTGACATGGAGAGTTCGAGGCAAAAGTCGGTGGGTGGGTACATGAGTTGCTGTTAAGTTGACATCAGGGCTACCAAGGTCCATGAAGATCAGTAGGTTTCTTGTGTTGGCATAGAATATATAAGAGTTATTGGGTATAAATATCATCAATGGGTTGGCATAAATTGGTGCAGACTGGATATGGGGAGCAGGTGGTGTCATGGGTTTTGATGGGTAAGGTGTAGAGGATATAATGTTTAACAAAACAACTTGGATGGTGTTCCAAAGAACTGAGTAGAACATTTTAAGCAGCCCACCATGACAATCCACAGCACCAGTAGCAGTTCCAGTATGCAAGGTAGGAGGCCTGAATCCAACCCTCATTTACCCATTCCCTTCACAAACAAGGATCCCACCACACCAGCAAATTAGGATGGGCATAATAAGCTGAGAAATTTCTTGATTCCTACTATGGAGTAAAATCCCATGTCCTGCAATTTGCCACCAATCCTACTCCCAATATCTCAAAGCGTGATGGGTTTTCAGTCAAGCCAGAGAATGAAGTTAGATTTTATTAAAATGCATGACTGTCTTATCGTAAGAGCAGACAGGCAATGCTACAACGGGGAAATATTGCCTTTGTTGTAAAAGGAAATGCTTCACAGATACAGATACCTAACTGCTATTGCTATAACATCTTCAATTGGTTTAGTCGGCAGACACAATGTGGTTCAACAGGTGGTTGAATAACTTCTCAAAATCATTATAAAATAACACTTGAGAGTGGTTTCCTGTCTGTCATTGTATTTTGTAATTCTGTAAATCATTAAACATCTTAGCTGTGCCCTTTCAGTTTTCTGAGCTTTTTGGACAAATCTCCACTTAAGTAAGATCATGAAAAATGTCAAAACATTAAAATTTAAAGCATGTTAAGTCAACACAGTATGGAGCCACAGGAACACAGCAAGTCAAGCAGCATCAGAAGAGCAGGAACGATGATGTTTCAGGCTGGAAGAGAGTTCCAAACCCCCAGTACTCTTCACGTGTAGAAGTCTGTCTAACATCTCTCCTGAATGGGCAGGCCCTATTTCTTAGACTATGCCCCATATTTCTAAGCTTTTCAACCACAGGAAATAGTTCATCTTTATCTACCCTATCTTTACCTTTCAATATCCTGATTGCCTCAATTAAATCACCCCTTAGCCTTTTAAATTCTAGAGATAAATGGCCTAATTTGTCTAATCTCTCCTCATTATTTAATCCTATTTGGTCCTAATGAATATCTGTGTTATTAGTAATTATTCACAACTGACTTAACATGCTTAGAGATAGCAAGAACTGCAGATGCTGGAGTCAGAGATCACATAGCATGGAGCTGGAGGAACACAGCAGGCCAGGCAGCATCAGAGGAGCAGGAATGTTGACATTTCAGCTCAGGACGCCTCTTCAGAAATGGGGAGGGGGAAGGGAGCTGGGAAATAAATAGAGATAGGAGAGATGGAGCTGGGGAAGGTAGATGGGATGGTGATAGGTGAGTACAGGTAGGGAGTGGTGGGGATTGGTCAATGGAATGGGTGGGGCAGGCAGGTGGGACAAAAGATGGACAGGTTGTGTTAGGTCAAGGAGGTGGGGATGAGAGGGAGGGTTCAACATAGGATGAGGCCGGGGGTGGGGAGATTTTAAAACTGGTGAATTCCATGTTTAGGCCATTGGGCTGTAGGCTCCCGAGGCAGAATATAAGGTGCTGCTCCTCCTGTTTGCAGGTGGCGTCATTGTGACACTGATGGAGGCCCAGGATGGACATGTCACCCAGGGAGTGGGAGGGGGAGTTAAAATGGTTGGCGACTGGAAGATGTTGTCGTTTGTCGCGAACAGAGTGCAGATGTTCTACAAAACGGTCTCCAAATCTCTGCTTGGTCTCACCAATGTAGAGGAGGCCACATCGGGAGCAGCGGATACAGTAGATCAAGTTGGCGGATGTACAGGTGAACCCGTGTCTGATATGAAAGGTTTGTTTTGGGCCTTGAATGGACGTGAGGGGGAAGGCGTTGGAACAGGTGACACTTCCTGTGGTTGGAGGGAAAGGTGCCGGGTGTGGTGGAGTTAGTGGGGAGTGTGGAGCGGACGAGGGAATCACGGAGAGACCGGTCCCTAAGAAAGGCAGATGGGGTAGGGAGGGAAATATCTCTTTGGTTGTGGGGTTGGATTGTAGGTGGCGGAGAATAATACATTGGATGAGGATGTTGATGGGGTGATATGTGAGGACATGGGGGATTCTGTCTTTATTTTTTGGGGGGGAGGGGGTGTGAGGGCAGAAGTGCAGGAAATGCAAGAGATACGGTTGAGGGCATTTTTGATCACTGGAGAGGGGGGAAGTTACGGTCCTTGAAGTAGGAGTCCTTCTGGGATGTTGGAGAGTGGAACACTCCAAGTTGGGAGCAGATGTGGGTGGAGGTGGAGGAATTGGGAGTATGGGATCGCATTCTTGCAGGAGGGTGGGTGAGAGGAGGTGTAGTCCAGGTAGCTGTGGGAGTCGGCGGGCTTGAAATAGATGTCAGTTTCGAGGCGGTCATGAGAAATGGAGACAGAGAGGTCCAGAAAGGAGAGGAAGGTATCGGAGATGGTGCAGGTGAACTTGAGGTTGGGGTGAAAGGCGTTAGTAAAGTCAATGAACTGTTTATCATTTTTGCCCAGCCTTTGCAAAAACAAAGCACAGAGGACAAAAGCAAGGAAATAATTATGGACTTAAAAAAAGTCTATAGGTCTAAATCCACCTCAAATGGAGTGCTGTGACAAAATCTGAGCATGGTACATAAAAAAGAATGTGAAGGCTTTAGTAAAGCTGCAGAAACCACTACCAAGAATGATTCCAGGAAAGAGTGATGTTGGTTATGTGAAGAAGCTGAGATTGTTCATCTCAGAGACGGGGCAGTTCAGATAAGGTTAGTTAGAGATGTTCAAAATCCTGAGGCACTTATAGAGAGTTAAATGGCAAAACACTAGGCAGAAGTTTATAATCTCCTGTATGATGTGAACTATGGTTAGAAATGTGGGAGAATTGCATGAGGTCTGCCAAGGCCATTTTTGTTATTGGCAGCACAAAATTGCATTTTCCAACAGGGTTCTGGGTGGTGAGATGAGATTGTTGCTAGCGAGTCAGCAAAATGCCTATTATAGAGATTATTGCTTACTATTATGGTCAATAACACCCAATATCACCTCATTGAAATGAAGGCTTCTACTTGTAGCTAGGGATGGATAGAAACTACACATCAACAATTCTCGACATGAAAGTCAGAGCGGGTGCCTGGTGACTCCAGCTCACTCTCACTCCTCAGCACCAACTTCACAGGACATACTCCAGGGCAGTGACCGCATGTACATCATGTCCACCGACCTTAACATTCGAAAGTTGTCAATCTCTCCACAATCTCATGCCACAACTCTGCCCACTTACAGTATGCTCCTGTACTTCAAGGCTGTATATATGAGCACACATTCTCTCGTCGCACATGGGCATCACTGACTGAGCCTGCATATAATGTCATTTCCTAGTTGCCCTTGAAAAGGAAATGGTGAGCTGCCTTCTTAAATTACTACAGTCCATTTAGTGTAGGTGCATGGGCAACGTTATTAAGGTGGGATTTCTAGGATGCTGACACAGTGATACTAAAGGAATGGTGATATATTTCTAAGTCAGGATGATGAGTGGTTTGGAGGGAAAGTTGCAGGTGGTGGTCTTTTTATGTGCCTGCTGCCCTTGTCCTTCTGAACCGTTCATGGGTTTGGAAAGATCTTGGCTCTATAATTTCAATATTGACTGCAGGGTACTTTGCATTCAAGGACAATCACCTGGCTCACTGATCAGGCCAGGCTGCATCTCAGGGCTCCACACATGTTCTCCTAGATCTCATGCTCATTATGCCTACTTTGATGCTCTCGTTGTCTCTGCCTTACCCCACTTTGCTGCTTGGCGCAAACATAAACAGAGCCAACTTGTCATGGCTATCGGCAGTCATCACTCCAGTGGTGGAAATACAGTTGTACATCACTGTACTTCTTCAGTGTTATACCTGCACTGTGTGCTAGCAGCTGACGCAGCAGACACACTGCATGTACTTCAACCAAATGTCCATATTTCAAAGAGGAGTAGTGCTCAGTCATGTCAAAGTAGGCACCTTTCAGTCAGGAGGTCCAACCATTGTAAATCAAAAGCAGCCCCCAAGATTGGTTCAAGGACTTGCTGATGTTCAGGCAGCCATCTGGGGCAGTGGGAAAAAACACACCAAACGCAACCCTCATCCTGATGGCCACCTTTGTGTGTGGCTGCATCAACCTGCGCGTAGACCCTCAGTACGCAAACACCAAGTGCCACTACTTACCAAGCTTCTACCTATCTCCGGTGTTGCGAAGGATGATGCTGGCCAGGAGGAAAGTGAGAGGGAGTGGTTCTAACTAACTTGTACTTACTGAGCAACGATGGGCTGAATGCCCTTTGTCTGTGCTGTAATCATACTCACACCGTGATTCAATCTTACGTGTGGGTGTCACTGTCATCAACATCCTTCCATATGCAGAGGGTGATAAACATGCAGCAGGATTGTTGGGTATTAGATCATTTCCTGTGAAGCACTCTGGTGGTGGCTGGAACGACCAACCCATGAGAAGTGTCATATGTGAAGTGATTATCAAATATCACTGTGTCTTGTTGTTTTCATTGTTACGTGATTGCAGTCACTGACTGTCATGGTGGCCCATTGGCTCACAGGTAGTACTGTCTTTTCCCTCTACCGTTTGCTATTGTTTCTCAGCACTTTCATATCATGCTTACAGACATCACTGAAGAGGAGCATTGGGTGAGCTACCAATCCTCCAGTTACTTCATCATGCAGAAAACATTTGGAAGTCTCCTGCAGAGGTGTTGTAGCCAGAAAAGTCACCACTGCCTAATGAGCTCTAGCATACTTAAGATTTTGTTTTGTGACTTTATTCATAAAAATATCTTTATATACACACATAGTCACTGAAGCAGTTTGGTTCTGTACAGTAGCAGATGAAAAACAAACATTGGAGCTTGACTTTATTCAACAAAAAAGTATCTCTTACTTGTATAAGACTATATTTACAGATATTTGAGGCACAGAGGTGGGGCGGGGTGGTGGGGGAGTCTGATAACTGAATAGACCCCAATTTAACTTCAACAGAAAAACTTTAGATGGTGTTCTTTCCTCACTGCACCTTGGTGGCAGTTGACCTAAGACTGAGGGCGTCCCTCAGCACATAGTCCTGGACCTTGGAATATGCCAGTCTGCAACACTCCATCGAGGTCAACTCTTTGCTCTGGAAAACCAACAAGTTTCAGGCAGACCCAAGAGCGTCTCTCACCGAGCTGATGGTCATCCAGGCCCACTCGATGTTTGTTTTGGCGTGCGTCCGGCAAAACAGACTGTAGAGCAGAGTCCTGCATCACAGAGCTGCTCAGGATGAACCTCGACAAAAACTATTGCATCTCTCTCCAGGCGTCCTTTGCAAAGGCACAGTCCGGAAGGAGATACATGACAGTCTCAAACCCCTGCAGCTGGCTCAAGGGCAAAGTGCGGAGGCACAGAGAGACCAGGCGTGCATGAAGGAACTGACAGGCAGTGCCCTTCTCACCACCAGCCAAGCAATGAGGAACTCTGCCAAATGTCTTTGACATCTGCTCAGTGAGTAACCCAACAGGATCCACCCTGTACTTTTCCCGCAGTTTCTCAAAGATGCTACGCGCTGACCACTTCCTGACGGACTGGTTGTCAAAGGTGTTTCTCTTTGCAAATTTCTTCACAAAGGACAGGTGATATGGAACAGTCCAACCAAGGAGCGTACCATGGCACCGTGTATTGGCACTTGGTGTTTGTGAACCGAGTGGCCCATCTTAGACCTCCAGATGAAGTGGAAGACGGCTCAGGTGACTGCAACAGCACAGTTTCGGGGAATGGGCCAGACCTGTGCCATGTATAAAACAGAGAGAGTACTTCACATCTAATGACTAGGTTTTTACCCACATTGGAGAGGGAGTGGTGCTCCCAAAACCTGAGGTTTTGCTTTACCTTGGTGATACGGTCCTCCCAAGATTTTGCACATGCCCCAGCTCCTCTGAATCATATTCCCAGCTCCTTCAGGTAATCTGTCCTAACAGTGAAGGGGATGAAGGATCGGTCAGCCCATTTCCAAAAGAACATGGCCTCATTCTTGCCTCAGTTTACCTTTGCTCCCGAGGCCAGTTCAAACTGGTCGCAGATGCCACTGAGTCTGCACACTGACAGCGCACTGAGCAGAATTCAGTAACGTCATCCATGTACAGGGAGGCTTTGACCTGCAGGCCTCCATTGCCTGTAATAGTTACCCCATCTCTCAGGCTCACATTCTTCCTGATAGACTCAGCAAAACGCTGTATACAGCACACAAACAAGACAGGGGAGAGTGGGCAGCCTATGCCTGACTCCAGATCTGATTGGGAAGCTTTCGCTACCCAATAGTTGAGACTACACTGACGATGTTGGTGTAGGGCAGTCGGATCCAATTTTGGATTCCCTCCCTAAAGCCCATTTTGGAGAGCACGTCCCACATGTAGGTGTACGATATCCTGTCAAAGGTCCTCTCGTGGTCCAGGCTGATGAGCCAGGTATCCACATCCCTGCCTTGCATGTAGGCAATTGTATCCCTGAGGAGCACGAGGCTCTCAGAGATCGTCCTGCCTGGTACAGCACAGGTTTGGTCAGGGTGAGTCACTGATCTCAGAGCAGACCTGACCCAGTGGGCAGTGGCCTTAGTCAGGGTTTTGTAATCAGCATTCAGCAGTGAAATTTGTTGCCAATTTCTTATTTCCTCCCTGTTCCTCCTTCTGCTTGTAGATGAGGACGATGATACCTTTCCTCATTGAATTTACACATGGTACCTGCCAGAAGCACACTGTTATACATCTCCAGCAGGTCCTGACCAATCAAATCCCACAGAGCTGAATACAACTCCAAGAGCCACTTCCAAGAGTTTTATTGTTTTCCAAGGACTCAAGGGACTTGGTCAGCTCATCCAGAGATAACGGGTGGTCCAGCCTCTCCCGTCTGCTGTCATCTAAGACCTCCATGATAGAGGACAGGAATGACTGAGAGGCCACGCTGTCTATGGGCTTCCTGTCTACAATCTGGCATAAAACGATTTGCTGATCCTCATGATGTCAGACTGAGATGATGTTACTGATCAATCTTCTTCCTTCAGGGTGCTGAGCACAGGGCTCTCCTTGTGCACCTTCTGGAAGAAGAAACACAACTGGAATCAGGACATGGCATCTGCTTTGCTATTAGCCCCTCCGGATCATCCATCCACATTGATGATGCAGATGAAGCCTCCGCCCAGAGTGACCAGCTTGCACATCGCCAGCAGTAGTGGGAGCTGCTACACTATTTACCACCGGGGTGTACACTTAATTAGTCTCAGGGGAGCGTTTCTGTACATAACATCTGCCTTTTGGAGGTTTGTTGCATTCACAAGATGCAGAGAATGCACTATCAACAATGAAGCTGACATTTTTGAGCCTCCTTTCTTAGTACCTGAGAGTTGTCTATGTTCATAGAGATGCAGCAAGGAGCTGCACTCTGCTCTTATACAACAGTATCTTGGTTCTCAGAGTCAACGTAGCATTAGTCAAGCATGCTTCATGGGTTGCTCAGAAGTGTTAGCTGCTTTCCCTATGCGTATATCGGGTTCTGCTTCAAAAAAGAAACTGTCACCATGAGCACAAGACAGTACACTTTGCTTACTGCCGCAAAGACTTATTATTGATTGTGGTCAAAAACAAAGATTTGACAGTCTATCACATACAGTTTTCTTGATGCTTCTAATTAGACAAAACAAGTTCTCTTCAGAGAAGAAAACACAGTTTCTGAGTGAGCATACAAGAGGTATCAACAGTGTAGAGGAGTTATTTGATCACAACAAGCTGCGTTTCCGCTAGTTAATTCAATACAGTTTTTTATTAAAAATTAGAAAGATTGTGAATGCTGGAAATCTAAAATAAAATCTGAAACTGGCACATTGCTCTTTCTAAACATTACACCACCAGGTAATTGGTGACAGTTGCATTACTCATTTCTTTGCTCCCTATTTTGCCAGACAAGGGTCTGGATTGTTGTGCTTACTCGGAGATTTTTGTTGCCAGGGTCTAGAACAGAATGCAACTCTTTTTCAGTAGATGTCAGGAACAGTGACAGATTGGCACAACGGCTTAATAAGGAGATCATTTCCAGGCTGCCATCCAATTAAACATGGTGGTCCACCCTGGGAGTTGCTGACCCAATCAGAGAGCGGGCACTCAGTAGCCTGAGCATTGTCACTGCTAGAGTCAGCTATTGTTCTCTCACCAGCCATGACAGCACCTAAATAACAGGGCAGTCTTGAAATGAGATAAGTTTGGCTGAAGGAAGCTGGTGCCCGCAGATGAGCCCCAGTGAATTGAGCTTGGAGTGGGACATCAGTCTTTTGTAATCAAAGAAGGACCAACCAGTAACCCACCAGAGTTTTTGTCATGCAGACCCTCCCAATTTGAGCAAAATGCCCATGGAGGTGGGAAGGAGCTAACGATCATCTAAATATCTCAATCAACATTCCAGCAGTCTGGAGTTTGTGAGTAGGTCCAGGGACAGTTTCTCTAATGGGCATTAATTAGATGCCAGATTCACTCATCATTGTTTCCACATCACAGTGGTATGAAAGGGAAATGTTTCTCTGGGGACATATGATGAGATCTGATAGCCAGTTGAACTGGCAATATTCATGTCATACCTGATTATTCAAAGAGCTTCACTTTATGAATTATATTAAGATTTATAGACAAATGCCCCTTTGTTTGGTGGAAACAAGAATTTGTTGTCCCTTTATTGTGACCCAGGTGCTGAAGTGAAATGAGGATCTGTTATCTGTTCGGGGGTATGCTGGGATGTATTTCTATTCTGTTGTAGATAACTAGACTGAGAAATGGATCAATAGATATAAGCAAGAACAGACACATATGTACCGTACATTTAGTCTTGATGTTTTTCTATGTTACAAATGATGATTAAGTGAGTTAATGCATATTTTCCACATCATTTCAAAATACAGGAACCGGGAGGAGCTCACTGTTCAGAATGGGTCTTCAAACGGAAATTCACTGGTAATGCCTGGCTGGCTATGTATGCAGTCATTCTGTCTATTCATTGTTACAATTTGTACGGAAACAAAATTTCCCAAAAATTAGATGATGATAACTAATAAAAAAAACCCAAATCTGAAAGAAAGGAGATTTGTGAAATGACATAGTAGTCCCACTGAACCGATTCTCATCACGGAAGGTTGCCAAAGATTGGGACCATGGGACTGAAGTGGGTTCAGAAATTTAGGAGTAGCTGCTTCAAATAGTGAAATATGGGCCAAAATGCTCACAGTCCTCATAAATGTGACACTCATCACACCATGCAGCAGAAGTTATAGATGACCTGAGAGTCCAAGAACTGATTCAAGAATCAATTGGATACATCTGTTCTATGCAACATAGAGTTGTAGAGTCATACAGCATGGAAACAGATGCTTTGGACCAGCTCATGTGCACTGACCAGGTATCCTAAACTGAACTAGTCCCATTTGCCTGCACTTGGCCCATATCCCTCTAAACCTTTCCTATTCATGTACCCACCCAGATACCTTTTAAATGTTATAAGTTACCCAACTCCAACACCTCCACCACCTCCTCTGGCAGCTTGTTCCTTTTACACACCACCCTCTTTTTGAAAACACTGTCCCTCAGGGCCATTTTAAATCTTTGGTTTAAGGTTAAAGGGGAAAGATTTAAAAGGGACCTAAGGTGGGACCTCCCCGCCTCAGTCAAAAAGCGAGATGATCTGGATGGACAATTAGAGAACAGAAGGGGAGAGTGTAAAGGACAAATATATGCATGGAGTCTCACTGTGATTCAATGCAATTTTATCCCCTCAGTCACTCTGTAATTTTCAATCAATTTCATGTGTTCCATCCTTCCTTCATATATTTGTCTTTCTAAATCACAAACTGGTTCACATTAACAATGACGGAATAAGAGAAAAGGGTCTGGTCTTTGAGCAAACTCACTTTCAGCCTCATTATTATCACCTTGCTATTAAAACAAAGAATGTTAAATTGAACAAAGATTTGAGAATCTTTCAAATTTCGACCTTTATGTACCTTATTTTGTAAAAACATATGTTTTTCACGGTGGTCACTCACAAAATCAAATAGAGAGGGTCCTGAATCTATGAGCTTATTTACGTATCTTCAATTTAAAGTAAGAATATGAGATTTGATTAGTGCCATTGCACATATGGAGGATATGTTGACCCTCAAAGCAAAAGTAACAGCAGATCATGAGTTTAGATTCATTATGAACATGAAAAGTTTCATGATACTGTTATAAAATCAACAGAAAATTCTGATTAATGTTCCTCCCTCAAGTAACATCACGAGATATGTATAATCTGCCCTACTGAAAGTGAAATAATGTGGGGTAAAACAGGCAGACCATATTAAAAGGACCTCCAAAGTCTCCCTTAACTAAATCATAGATTTCTATGAAACAGCTCAATCAGCCACTGAAGAAGGAAGCAAGGAAAACCAGTCTGTGATAAAGTCCTGCATAGGGGCTGGTTTGAACAGAAATTTATATTTATACAAAACCTGATTATTAAGATAAGCATTTCATGTTGATGTGGTCATTCTGTGATCCATTGCTCCCAGAGGCACGTGGTATTGACAGAAAAGGTATTACAGCCACAAAACCCTATTAGAAGCTCTGTGCTTGGATTTTCCCCAAGATACACTGCTTCCTATGAGTGCCATCCTCTGTTGAGAGATTGCAGGTTGAGCCCTTCAATGAATAATTTTCATTTGTATTGTTTCTTAGGGCACATTTGCCTAAGTTAAAGGTACTTTATAAATGCACATTCTTTTTATACACTGTGTCCACGTGGCCCAGTAAAATGCAATGAGAAAAAGCTATTAGTGTGTTTTTGCTATTACTGTATTAAAGGAAAGCTGTTAACAGTGACTTTAAGAGAACTCATTTTTAAAGTGGAAACTTCAAGACATATATCAGTGCTATAGCAGATGATCAAGAGAATGTAGGTCAAAATATCTTCCATCACCCTCCCCAACACAGTTTTGAACAATTAACCTTTAACAAATCATCCTTAGCACTTACTAGAATCAATGATTTCTTATCCAAAACCTAACTTCTCTGACAATATGCTGTCCCTCAATGCAGCATTGTTTTGACAGCTTAAAATAGTGATGAACTGAAATTGAATTCAATGTAATAACTCTATTGCTCTGAGGCAAGTCTAACACAAATGGAGCTGAGCCATTTCCATTTTTTTAAATCTTATGCACAGCAGCGCTCCTTTTTCATCCTTTTCAGATTCTGCTAGTGTTTCAGTATATAATTAAATAAAGAAAATTAAATTATTTTGCTTCAGTCCATTGCCAGAAGGAAGTAAATGTACCATGAATAGAAAACTTGGAATTATTCAATACATACAAACATGTCATGAAGGTTTGCTGAATTCAGTCTGCAAACAGATGAAGATCAATGCTGCAATTTCTTTCCAACATTTTCTCAGCATATCTATTTTTAAAAGTGAGCTTTATCAAAAATCGCAATATTTTCCTCAAGATGTTAATATGAGGATAATTTGTGGTGCTTGATTTTCCTTTGGCTTATTTTCAATTTGATCGTTCTCAACAATAATGTCATCAAAATAGTTTGAAACTTTGAGAACTTTTAATCACAAAAGAATCTGAATCATACAGCAGACAAGATGATCATTCAACTTGGGTATGCTTCAACTGACTCTTTGAAGGAGTTATCAGTTTCATCCTATCCTATTCTTAAAACTATTCTGTTTTTCAAATATATATTCAGCTTGCTTTCTGATTCCAACATCCTTGAATGTAATCCATTTCAGACTAGAATAACACTACATTTCAATAATTCTCCTCAAAAGCTGTCGTTATTTTATTTCTATTGCATCTATTATATAATATCAATAATAGCAAACTGGCCTCTGAGTTAGAAGGTTATTGATGTTATTTGTTATCAGAGATTCTAATATTCCATTTTTTGTTTTTATAATTATTCAATTTTCTTTTGAAATAATTTACAGACAACCAAAACAATAACTTTTCACATGAAATTCCATGTTCTAACAACCCTCTATGCATAGGACCATTTTAAAAATTTCTTTTTAGTTCTTTATTTATCCTAGTTGGTGCTTACTCATTACTATCTCATCAATAGAAATAAATATTTTTTGAATAATTATCAATAATATTGAGAATATCCATCATCTGCTACCCTAATCTTCTCCCCTTAATGAGACAGCTTTAACTTCTTATCTATTTCCTTGACTGTAAGTTACTTATCTTAGAATATAGCCCTGCACCATTTCGATTGGTTTTGTGCCTATCCACTTATATAGTATCCAATATCATACACACTTTTCCAGCTGCAACCTAGCAGTCTTGTTCAAGTTAAGCATTACTGTCATGCTTTTAAAGAATTAAACCTCTGGATTCAAACCAAGGGTGTTGTCTGCTTTTGTTTATGACATATTTTCTCAAACTGCTGCTATAATAATCCATGCTTCTGCTGTTTACTCTGTTATTCTGTTTACTCAGCTAAGTGTACAGCATACAAGGTATCTTTCATTTACTTATCCTTACGTCCAAGGTATATCACTGTACATTCAGATGGCTGTCTGCGAGACCATTTACCATCTCTAACATTCTACGTTACAATCTGTTAATCCTCTTAGTTTGGAGTTATTGTCAAATTTTCACTCTTGTGCCTGGTCAAGGCTGGGATAATACTAGGAGCAATTCTGTGTTCACCAGGTTTAGAGAGTGTGAAATCACAGCCATCGGATCATCAGTAAAATGAAAGCAGGAAGGATTTATGCCATCATTGTCAAATAGCCAAGTGACACTTCCAGGGACTTCCTCAATGCCTTTTCCACTCCACCATTAGAATCTTTAGTGAATGGTCCTTTTACATTACATTGGCTTTAGCCTGCGCCTTCACAAAACTTTTAGCAAGAAAATGGGAGATAACCCATGAAAATTCCCAATATTTAAACCTGCACTTATTTACTCAATATGGGACGTAAATGTGTGAACTATTTTCATGTATCCAGAATTAACAACAGGATTATTCCTATGATTTTCAATGCACTCAATTTCTCAGAATAACAACAAACAGTTTAAACCTTCTCCATTACAAAAGGAAGATGGATCCTGGGAAACTGACCCAGACTTCCGCACGTACAATTGCAGAACAACTGGTACCAGGTCGTTCTCTACTGCATCACCAGGTTACCACAAAGAATTTTAAGAGTGCAGGAAATGGCAAGAGGGTGTTGTGACCCCTCTCCCTGTATGCACTTGGACCTTGTGAAAGTTGTGCCGCAGAAGGTCTGATGCTGGAAGAAAGTCTGCAAGTATCTGTAACTATCTAAAAGTTGTTGTTAACACCTAATCCTACTCATGAAAAAGAGAAATTATTTATAAATATCCTTAAGGACTTCACAGCCAATAAATTACTTTTGAAACAAAGTCACTATTTTTGAACCAGTTTGCACTTGCAAAGACCTCACAAACAGGAATAAAATGAATCACCTGTTAAATTGTTTTTTAAATTGTTGAGATACATTTTGGACACACACAAGGAGCATTCTGTTATTCTTCACTCAATAGTGTCTCAGCCCCTACTCATACACCTAAGGCTCCCATCAACTATATTCCAGCTTAAGAAGGCATTTCTGAAGAAGGGTCAGCTTTCCTGCTCCTGTGATGCTGCTTGGCCTGATGTGTTCATCCAGCTCTACGCTGTGTTATCTCAAATGTTTGTTGCTGCTGTTTTAACATACTGCCTGTTGTACAACTGTACAAAAATATAACTGACTATTTAATTTCCTTCCACTCCTATTTAATCAACACTAAAGTTCTCTCAATACAAAACATCAAAAAGATTCTGTAGCTAGTGCTTGCTAGTTACTTCTCCACCTCTTCCAGTCATTTAGATGAGTTAACTATGAGAGTTAGCCAAGGTTCGTCCAGGTGCAGAGCCAGTCATGATTACACACCTCTAGCTCTATGCACAGAAATGTGATCAGGAGTTGAATTATGTTACTTTAGATTGTACTTTGCTGTCTGAAACTAACTGTCTGTTCTGTATCCTCAAGGTACCAAATGAAGTAGTTTCTGGATCTGAATATTATGAAAGAATCAACTCAGTTTATAATATGTTAAAATAAAAGACTTTGGGCTATTTTGCATGCTCAAACACTTTCCCTGCAATAATGTTATTGAACTGTAAACATTTAGCAAATGGCATGGTCTTTATGATAATGGCATAAAAGTGTACTTGTATTTTTGCCAGTGATTCATGCGGGTGTTAACAGTGCAGTGAACAAGAACTCAGGGATAGTTATAGGCTTTGAATCAGAATTAAGACTCAAGGTTTTATTAAGAATCATACATAATATGGAATTTGGATCATTGAAACACTGTATGAGAATGACAATCACTTTCCCAATATTGACTGATTCAAACTTCTGTCTTGGCTCTCTACTTATAATCAAGCAGACTCTTATCAGGGGAGGAAAGTTCAGTCAGCTTCCCATTTCTGATCACTGTTACAATGAGGTTAGGCTGAAACATGTGGGTTTCAGGTGAAGAGAGGAATATGCTTAGTCATGATGCCTTCTATAGTTAAGTAGCTGCAGTACTCCATATCTAGACATGAAACAAGGATGATTCAGGAAACTACCTAAAGACTACGAGTCAAGGTTCACACCAAGCTATGCAGCAACCTGAAAGTTCCTGCCAAGGTTGAGAAGTCAGCACCATCAATTTACCACAACCAGATGTCTGTGCAAAATGAACAACAGTAAGAAGAGAGAAAAGTTCTCCAGAAATTTGAGCACAAGTCTTAACCTTCAACTTTCTCAGAAGTAATTTAAAAGGCTTGTGTTGTGAATCAAATCACCTAAAATAAGATGCACATGAAAAAATAAATTAAAAAAGCACTGCCTCGCTGCCTTCTTGAATTTCACTCTTGCATTAATAATGGTTTACAGGAAGAAGGGATGGAATATCAGGTATTTTAGCAGTTCCCTTTACTACCAGCTACTATAACTTTATAACTTTATTTACAGTCCTTACTAAGTTTCATGGGGCCTTTGTTTGTCATTTCATTTTGTTTTATTCAACAACAAGGTTAAGGACTATCTCTTCAAAACCCATTGGGCTGTGACCCTGGTATCAGTGTTTGGAAGCAATGGAAGATCTTCAACACTAATCCTGTTGAGAATGCAAAGTCAAGGAGGAGACATCAGCTGATTACTGAGTACCTGTATGAATAGAGGACACAGCTAGACACATCAGAACATCAAGCCCACAAATTATGATTTTCAGTTCAGGACAAAAGATACATTGGCACTTAATAGTCTAACTTTTCCTGAGTAACTATTTACTTAATTTTGTTGACTCCTACCAAAGATTCCAATTTACGCGGATACTTTTAGAGGGTTCCAGGTGTAGTGGAATTTCCCAGCAGAAAATACAATTTCCTGGGCAATTCTTTCAGTGCGTACTCTGATGGAGATTTCACAGAGTCCCGTGAACAACTCTTACCTTCACTAGAAATAACAGCTGCCTGTCCAACAGAAAATCTGAGTCTTGATTTCTAATAAAGAGCAGGTAAACCACAGCATACATTAAACTGTTGGGTTTAGTTCCAAAAAAAAATCACATAATAAACTCTTCTTAATCCAGACAAGGTCCAAGTAGTTCAAAATTTTCAAGTAATTTTCAGACAGTCCTTTTAAGATCAATATGGATTCTAACTAGAACCAGAACATCATGCATTTACAAAATAGAGGTGCTGAACTACGTGCCTGAATTCCTAAGGCAAAAATCTAAAACTGAAGCCACAGAAATGATAATAGTGGCCTTGTGGACCCTTTTTCATTCATATAGTTTGGGTCCTCTATATTTTGTAGACAATATCCATAAACAGTACCTACTTAACCTGAGATAACAAGGTGTAGAGCTGGATGAAC
>NC_063337.1:96395940-96464881 GCF_021869965.1 Rhincodon typus | reverse complement strand
TCAGAGGTAGGTTCTTTACTCAGAGAGTAGTAAGGGCGTGGAATGCCTTGCCTGCAAAAATAGTTGACTCGCCAACTTTAAGGGCATTTAAATGGTCATTGGATAAACATATGGATGATAATGAATTAGTTTAGGTTAGATGGGCTTCAGATTGGTTTCACAGGTCGGCGCGACATCGAGGGCCGAAGGGCCTGTACTGCACTGTAATGTTCTATGTTCTATGTTCTAATGTCACACAAATAGTGGAAATTACATTCATTCGGTGTAGTCTGGGAATTTTCTGGACATCTGTTTTGCTAAGGTGACAGATATCCTTTCTTCCATGAATAGAATATGACCTGGGAAGAAAGGAGAAAATTGATGGTGTGAAATCAGTTCTAGAAAGGAATGTTGTTGAGTTACATATCCCCTAAGAGTATTTTTCTGTAGTCTTAAGATCTCCATGGAGACATATAATTTTCAAAAAGCGATATAAAGTCCTTTTGCTACCTTAACAAATGATAACATTTCATATTTTAAAATATAAGTAAGAAATGACCAAAAGCACTATTTTCAGGCATGTACTTTTTTTATTTATTTATCATACATTTACTGTCCACCTGTAATTGCCCTTGAGGTCTTGCTGCACATAAACACAGTGCTTGAGGAGTCACAAAACCTACTAAACGTTGTGTAAATGTTCCCAAACATTCTAGCTTCACACCAGACATTAGAAGAATGGTAATTAGTTGAAGCAATTGAAGGTAGTTGAGTTCAGGACCTTCAGAATTCCTGCAGCAATGTCCTGGAACTGAGACGATTGATCTTCAAGAACCAAAACCATTTTCCATTCTGCTAAGTATAACTCCCGACAGTGCAGAATTTCACCCCCAACCCCGATTCCCAATGAATTATATTGTACAAGGGTTTCTTGGTGCCATACTCCATCAAATGTTGTCCTGAGGTCAAAAGCAAAGAGATCCTGGTAGAACGCAAACTGAACATTAATGACTAGGTTAGCACTGTCGCTTGATACAATCATTTGTTGATGATCGCCAGTTAACTGATGGATTGGCAAATGGGGTTTCTGCTGTTTGGTATGCTATTAATCTTCTGTTGTAGCAGCACCTGGCAGATAAATCATTTTTATGTATGCCTGCTGTTGCTCCTCATGTTATCTCCAGCACTTTTCATTAAACAGAATTCATTCCCTGGCTTGATGCCAATAGTACCATGGGTAGTTACATAATGATATTGCCAATGATATTCTGATGCAAATCAGTACAATGGAATGGGGAAATATTGCTTCTGATGATGCACTGCTCGTCAAGGGCATTCAGTTTTGAATTTTTCCATCTGACAGGCATCCATATCCAAATGGTACCATTTCTGCCACCAACAAACCTTCCACTCTCCTGTCAGCATTTCAAGGAGCTAATAAGCATTTCCAAACAGTACATGAGATTCAACCATAGGGACAGACCTCCTTTATGCCACTGGCAGAGTCTTCAACATTTGTGTCCCAGAGACGGGGCTGTAATTAGCTCGCAGTGTAGATGTATTAAAGATGTAAATGAAGACATTTTCAAGAGATGTACCACAGTGAGATGGAGTTACTTTTAGATAGAAGAATATGTACCAGCTGACAAGTTACCCAAAAGAAACGTCTAAAGAGGATCCAAAACTGGAACCAAACCACAAACCATAGTAGCAGCAGTGATGACACCAATTTAACAATAATTTGATACCATCGATGAAACCCACACGGTGAAATCATAATAAGATTTCTACAAATGAAGAATCAGAAGACTTAACCTTCCTGACACCTTCGTTGATTCCTCAAACGCACACAAACATTTCATCATCTTCCCATGACACCTTACCAAACCTCCTCTTTGCTCGCTGTTCAGGGCCCAAATACTCCTTCCAGATGAAGCAGTTATTTACTTGTATTCCATAACTGAATTCACTGCTTATACTGCAGGGTCCACTACACTGGGGACACCAAATGCAGACTGATTGGTTTATGGAACACCTCCACACAGTCTGCGAGCACAATCCTGACATTCAGATTGCTACTCACGTTAATCAACATTTTGCTGTCATGTTCATATTGCTGTCCTAGGTCTGCTACAATACTCCAGTGAAGCCCAGAGCAAGTTGATGGAACTGCATCTAAATAGGAGTCCTGGGCACAATATTGAATTCAACAACTTCAGACTATGAACTCTGCCTTGCAGTCTTAATTTTTTTTTATTTATAAGATTTCCTTTTGGGCTGAAATATACATTTTAAAAACATTCAATGGTTTCCAAGTTTGCAAAGCTCGCTTCTGCCCCTTGTCTCACAAGGACATTTTCTGTAATGGACTGCACTGTGTACACTGACTGGGTGCTAACCTGATATTTCAGTTCTTTGACGCTGTTTGATATCTCTGGAATTGCTACTACACAACTGCCAAGTCTGCCCTCTCTGGTTTGAAGTTCTCAAATGGTTGTGGAAGAGATAGTAACTGCTGACATGGCTCCCATTTCTCAATGTACCTCTCATGAAGGTTAAGTCTTCTGAAACATCTGTAGAACTCTTATTTTGATTCCACTCCGTGGATTTCGATGGCAGCAAATTACTGTTAAATTGATGTTATCACTGCTGCAAAAATGGTTTGTGGTTTGGTTTCACCTTTGGATCTCCTTTAGAAGTTTCTTCGGGTAACTTGTCAGCTAGTTCCTATTCTGAAGGGTTCCTCTATCTAAAAATAACTCAGACTCACTGTGGTACATATCTTGAAAATGTCCCTATTTATATCATAATACATTCTACACTGCAAGTTAATTACATCTCCCTCTCAGGTAGAGACTATTCTTTCTCGCTTAGTCTCTAGCACACAATTACTGATGACTCCATGCTGGTAGAACAAAGTATGTCTGTTTTATAACTTCCATGCAGTTCCTATTTTTTGGATTTCATGTAACGCTTGGAAATGTTAATGATCTCCTTGAAATACCAAATTTCTTCCATGTTGTAAGTAAGTGGATAGCTTACAGCACAACTGTTAACAAACTCGAAAACTTTCTGCGACTTCCAGAAATTCAGAGTCTTTATGGTGAACACACAAAAACAGAACTTGCTCGAGAAGTTTGGCAGATCAAACAGCAGCTGTAGAGAGAAAACAGAGTTAATATTTTGACTCTAGTAACCCTTCAGAACAATCCTGAAGGTCTTTCTAAGCCCACAATCACTTCCATGCAGAAGGACAAGGGCAGAAGATATAAGGGAACACCTGCCTATTCCTGTTCAAACTGCTCAACACCTAGACTTGGAGAAAAAAGCCATGAGATTCCATGGCTTCAACAAACAAAATAAATGTTACAGTTACAGTTTGAAGAGTAAAACAATCGACAATATGCAACTTCCCGAGTTAACATGAAGTAAACAAAAACAAAGTTGCTGGAAAAGCTCAGCAGGTCTGGCAGCATCTGTGAAGAAAAAAAATCAGAGTTAACATTTTGGGTCTGGTGACCCTTCCTCAGAACTGAACTCTGATTTTTTTAACTTTGACTTTTTTTCTTCACAGATGCTGCCAGACCTGCTGAGCTTTTCCAGCAACTTCTGTTTTTGTTCCTGATTTACGGCATCCGCAGTTCTTTCTGTTTTTTTATTTAATGTGACGTAAATATGGGTTAACAGATAATCTGTGGTCAATCATCCCAGAGTGTGTCAAGTAGCAGATGTGATCAAGACAAATCCCACAGCTTCCTCGGAAACTCCACTGAGACATCAGAAACACCATGGTTCATCAAACTTCATTTAAAAACTTTGTCTCCATTTGTTTAAAGCCTTGAAACTATCTCAAAGCCACTTCACCATGGATTGGGTTGAAATTGCTCACCTCCCAGTGGTTAAATCTCTTTTCAAGTTAGGCAGCATTCAAACGTGAGCCCCGCTACTCCAGGCCAGCTGCTTCCTCCCTTCTCTCCTTACTCTTTTATGTCTTCTTTCTTATTCTTTTTCTTCACTTTGTTCCTGTTGGTGGCAGAGCCGGCATCACGGAGGAGGGCAGCCGGAGCGGTGAGGTGGCAGCGACCTAACCTGGCAGTGGAACCAGACACTCCAGGCATATGTGAGCGGCAGCTGAAGTGGCAGCAGTGTGGTACGCCCCATGTGGGTCTCCAGGCATCGTCACTAGAGCCAAGGCCTCCTAGTTGAGGGACTGGAGCCGGCATTGGTGGTGACGATGAGGTGGACCCAGTGACAAAGGGACGGCACCGACAGAGTGGGGACTGACATTGGTGGCACGCAGCAAGTAATATTCATACCGGGGGAAAGTTGCTGAGATTTTCCAGCGATTTCTGTTTTTTGAATCTAATCACTGTCTCTTGACTTTCAGTGGTGTTACCATCACTGAATTCCCCACTATCAAGATCCTGGGGCTTATCATTGACCAGAAACTTAACAAGACTCACCACATAAACACCGTGACTACAAGAGCAGGTGAGAGGCAAGGATTACTGCAGCAAGTAATTCACCTCATGACTCTCCAAAACCTGTCCAAAATCTACAAGGCACAAGTCAGGAGTGCGCTGGAATACTCCCCACTTGCCTGGATGAGTGCAGTCCCAACAACACTCAAGAAACTTGACACCATCCAGGACAAGGCAACCCGCTTGATTGGCACTACATCCACAAGCATCCATTCCTTCCACCACCGATGCTCAGTAGCTGCAGGGTGTACTACCTACAAGATGCACTGCAGAAATTCACCAAATTTCCTCAGACAGCATGTTTCAAACCAATGACTACTTCCATCCAGAAGGACAAGGGCAGCAGATACATGAGAACACCCCCACCTACAAGTTCCCCTCCAAACCACTCACCATCTTGATTTGGGAATATGTTGCCATTCCTTCACTGTTGCTGGGTCAAAATGCTAGAATTCTCTTCCAATCAGCATTGTGGATCTACCTACAGCTCATGGACTGCAGCAGTTCAAGAAGGCAGCTCACCACCACTTTCTCCAGGGCAATCAGGATTGGATGATAAATGCTAGCCAGCAACCCCAGGTCCTTCGGATTAATTAAAAAAGGTTCTTTTACGATCTGCCACAGATGGATTCTGTTACATATATTTATGGAAACTCATCCATCTCATTCAGTAGTGGTGTGACCAAGACACCCTTGGTGATGAACACTTTGGGTCTTTCACCCAAAGTGAATGCTCTGCCCCTGTAACTCTCAACACTTCTTCAGTGTGGTAATAATAGCAATAATGGTGATCACTCGAGTCGAGTATGATTATACCCCATAAGGGCGTCTATTTGTGGGTCTTCAGATAGCTGAAGAGGCCAATCTGGTATCCACAGATTTGATTGCAGTGTGGGCATTGGTGGGTGGTAACGGTGGTTGGAGGTGGTGGTGGGTGAGCCTTCTTGATGTTCTGACTGTCCTTGCGATTGAGTTACTTCTGTCCTGCTGGATGATGTTTCCCCAGTGATTCTGGTCTATAGCCATGTCCTCGCAATTGTCAACGCTGATATGGAATTTCTTGAGATCTGTCCGAACATTATCTTTGAAGCGTTTCTTTTGGCCACGCTGACCTTCCTTCAACTGGGAGTACATGATCTGTTTGAGAGCCGTGAGTTGGGCAATGGGCAGTCCATCGGAGTTACTGTTGAATTATGGTGGTGGTGATACTGGCTGTGTTGACCTCCTTCAAGATGCTAATGTTAATGCGCTTGTGTTCCCAGGTGATCAGGTAATCCACATTTCAGCTCCATATAGTGTGGAAAGGACAACGGCTTTGTAGACCAGAAGTTTAGTCTGCACCTGTTGGTCATGGACTTCAAACACTCTTCTTTTGCAGCGGGCATAGGTTTCACTGGCACAGCTCAGACAGTGTTGTATTTCTGCATCGATGTTGGCCTTGGAGAAGAGAAGGCTGCAGAGGTATGAGAAGTGATCAACATTTTCAAGGTGATGGTTGTTAACCTTTGTTGTAGGAGGGGTGGAGGGGCTGTTGGGTGGTGGTTGATGGAGTAGTAGAGTCCTTATTAAGTTCAGGGTAAGGCCTAGGAGCTTATAAGCCTTGGCAAAGCTCTCCAAGATGCACTGCAGATCTTCCACAGAGTGAGCTGCGATAGCGTTGTCGTCTGCATAATGAAGTTCCAAGATGGAGGTGGTGGAGAACTTGTCAATATGGTAAATGATTTGAATTCCCTTGGGCTGGTTTTGGCCAGTGAGAAGGAGGATGGCAGCAACGGAGATGGCAAAAAGGGTGGGTGTGATGATGAAGCCCTGCTTGACACGCTGTGCCCATGGTGAAAGGCTCAGACTCCAATCCACTGTTGCTAAGCACTGCCACAGACATGTCATCACGCAACACCCTCAGCACCCTGCTGAACTGATCACAGCAGCTGCATTATGACGGAACCTGCCAGAGAGCCTGGCAGGTGACTGTGTCAAAAGCCTTAGTAGGTTCAATGATGGCCACGTAAAGCAATTCTTTCTGTTCCTGACATTTTTCTTGTAATTGTCACACTGTGAAGATCACGTCTACTGTTCCTCTGGATGGGCAAAAGCCGCACTCCAATTCAAGGAGTATTACCTCAGATAACGGCAGAAATCTATTGGCAAAGAAACATGCAAGTACTTTGCCTGTGGTTGACAGAAGGGAGATATCTTTGTAATTCCCATAGTCAGCCTTGTCACCCTTTTTGAATATGGTCACAATCAGAGCATCCCTGAGCTCCGAGGGGAGTTTTTCTTTGAGCCAAATCTTTAAGAGCAAAGCACGTATGTGTTCATTGAGCTGTGGGCCATCCTCCATTAGGATTTCTTAGAATCCCTACAGTGTGAAAACAGGCCATTCAGTCCAACAAGTCCACACCAACTCTCTGAAGAGCATCCCACCCAGACTTATGCACCCCCACCCGCAGCTCACTCTGTGGAAGATCTGCAGTGTATCCTATGTAACCCTGAATGTCCAATGGCTAATCCACCCAGCCTACACATCCCTGGACACTATGGGCAATTTAGCATAGCCAGTCTACCAAAACCAGCCCAAGGGAATTCAAATCATTTACCGTATTGACAAGTTATCCACCATCTTCGACATCTCTGCAGGAATTCCCGTCAGGCTCAGCAGTCTTGTTGTTTCTTAGGCTCCTTTTGGCATCTTGTACTTAATTCACACTGTGAGGTTCTCCCATGTTACCTTGCATGGATCTCTGGGGGATTTGGTTAATGATTTCCAAGTTAACATTGGTATCACAGTTGCGTTCTTGGAAATGGTCTCTCTAGCGAGTGTTTATTTGCTTGTTGTCCTTGAGCAGTTTTTGTCCATCTTTAGGGTGCAGGAAGTTTAGACCATGGTAGCTTGGACTGTGTAGTGCTTTGATGGTGCTGAAGAAACCCCTTGCGTCACTGGCATCTGCCAGCTGCTGGATTTCCAAGGCCTTATCACTGCACTATTTGTTTTTGAGTTTCCTTACTCTCCTTGGGACATTGGCTCTAGCTTTGGCATAGGCTCTTCTTTTGGCCTTGCAGGTGATGTCATTCTGCCAGTCACAGAAGGTTGATCTAACATCTCTTCAGCTCTCTGGCTATGATTGTAGTTTTTCTTTCAGGGTCAGTCACTGTTAGTAGGGTCCATCGAGTTCTTATATTCCAGGCTCCAAAGTTTATTATTCTTCATTTCTGACCTCATTTGGGTGATCCCTCTGGATGTGGTAACCCAGTCACGAGTTTGGAACACCTTTTCTTTTAGGAAGCACCTTTTTCAGCCCCCTCCCCTATGGAGGGTAGGGGGAGGTAAGCAGAGCGGATCTCAAACAGGGTTGCTCAGTCGTGGGTGCAGCTGCTGAAATGCTCAATCTGCCTCGTCCAGGAGCAAGGCAACTGGATCTGACACCCACCGCCTAATGTGTCAGTTTGTGACTTGGAGCTTCCAGATATCACTTTCCTGCCCCCTCTGCCACTAGCTGATCACCATAGGATTATTGTCCGGGATGCAAGTAGAGCAGCTACCTCTTGGGAGGATGCCTGTGTGTGACATCTTTTAATGTGGGGAGGCTGGTGAACAGACAGCCACCACATGGACCTTGGCAGATAGGAGACCAAAGCCCAGTGGCGCAGAGACCAAGACAACTGGCGGCCCTTCCCTCCTGCAGTCTTCATTCGCCTCCGCAGCTGTTGTGATGCTCTAATTTAAGTTCAGCTATCTTCCTCCACCTGCTCCACCAGTGAGGTTTTCATGGATCGTGCTTTGTCTGGATCCTTCCCCCTTGACCTTCCCATCGTGTGTGACCCTGGCAGGAGCCAATCTCCAGACAGTTTAACTCTCAGGTTCCAAGGTATGCAATAGTAGCTCCACCACAACCTTGAGAGATTTGCTGGGCCAGTTCAAAAGGCCATATTGCTGTGGGTGCAGTGTCAAATGTTGGCCAAATAAGTTAAGAACTGCAAATTTCTTTGCCTAAAGTACTTTAGTGAAACAGACCAATTTTTTAGGATGACTGATGATCATTTTATGGTCACCATTACTACAGTCGATATTCGATTCCAGATTTTTTAATTGATTGAAGTTAAATTCCACCAGCTACAATGAGAGGACTTGAACTTATGTTTATTCTGGAGTAATATTCTGGACATCTGGATTACTAGGCCAGTGACATCAACATTACGTGTCTTGCACCTTCAAAATGAATCTCATCTCACTTTAACTTGACAAACATCCTTTCAGTACTAAAATAACAAAATAAGACTCTGCCTCAGTGAACTAAATACAACCGGTGAGCCTGAATAGCTTTGTGGCTTGGTCAACTCTCACATTAGTTTTCAATGTTCTTAGATTTCTTTGCCTATCCCACGAGACTTTCTCTATTCTTTCATCCCCCAAGTGAAACAACAAGTTAGCCTTTCACTCTCTAGGATTTCAAGAAGGCTATCAGTTTATCCACTTTTAGTCATCTTCAGTTATGGACATTACAAGTTATGACAATCCCTAATATGTAAGGCTTTATTGTTACAGCACTCAGTAAACATTAATTGTCTGAAACAATTTAATCTTTAATAAAATGCCCTCCTGTCTGAAATAACTCCACAAAGGCTGATATCCCATCACCATGTCACTCCTCATTTATACATGCACAGTACAGCCAGCACAGAGCAGGCTCCCAGAGTGAAAAGAACCTCTGACACCCCTGTTTATATCTGTCAGCCAGGGCTCCCTGATTAGACCAGGTAACAGCCCCAGTCAGGGAAATCATATTCAATAACATTCACCTGGCTGACATTGTTCCAATCACTACACCTTCATATTACATCGTTGTAAAGAATTTCACACTTTGCTAAGTATCATGATACTATTTTAATAAAAATAGGGCAAGAGTTTTTGGTATGGAAAGTAGTTAGAAACCCTGAAACAGGACATTAAAGGTATGTTTTTTGATTGACAGTCTCATGGCACCGGATGTCTGTTGGCCACAATTCTCAATGGTGTTGAAGACCTATTGAGACATTTATAACGTGTAAGCTGTTTTCTCATCCCAGCTCACATTTCCTGTGTAAATTGTCAGCCACGTTGTAGCCGATACTCAAATTGCATTTATTCAGTTTTGTCTTGTAGAATATTAAAGTCTTCCAAGTCTTCTGTCTTTTACCTCAGCTCTCTTGCAGTTTTGTGTGCTGATTACATCAATTCCTCTTGTGGAGATGAGGGGATCTAAGGTGGGATTGAATTGGTCTTCATTCTGGTACAGCACTGAAATCCCAGGGGAAAAGAAACCAAATTTGTGATCAAACATCCATTGATGTCATATCATTCATCCTTAAAACAGGAGGCAATTTTCAATCCTCACCTAGATAGAAACACTTGACTAAATTAATATCTCATTATAGTACCCAGCAGATTTTCACTGAATTGAAATTGATCAGTAGCAAGTATCCCCAGTCATTCAATCACATGATCTTTCTGAATCTGTGGGAGCAGCAATTCTCCAAAATGACTTCTGAATCTATACCTATGCTGTTAACTGCAGAAAGGAAGGAGTTGCTGTATAAACTGCTCAGCTTTGTCAAGTTTGCTATAACAACACCTCACTAAGAAAGTTGACATTGAAACACATTAAAAGTATAAGTTGTGATATTTAGCCTTTAGATATGTTCAGAAACATGCCTGAATAAAATATAGGATTTAACATTCAAATGAAAGTAACTACTTAAAAGTGTTAATTACAACCAAACACTTCTGGCACTGAAAATTTACTTGTAGAAATAAAAACCTCATTGCAACAGGCTGTAATCATTGTTTGACATTTTAGTTTAAATTTTTAACCTTTTTTAAATATCATTCTTAATTCAATTTTTACCCTCCTTTTATTTTGCTTCCCATTTGGAAATATAGCAATATGGAATTAATACTTTTTATAGAATCAATTATTACAATTTACATTTCCCTCTATAGACTTCTCAGCCTTTATACTTAATAGAGAGGAATTCTCAAGTAAAGGCAAGAAAATGTTTTGTTCAAGATATCAAACTCCAGAGACAATGTTTTTATTAACAAGCTTCCCTCCCAGACGCTGAAGAGCTTTAACCCCTGCTGAATGGAGAATACTCCAGCACAGGCTATAGCTCAAGTTCTACTCTGGGGATAGATGTCACAAGGAGTGGATATCTGAGGTAGTGTGGGAATAATGTGGTATAAAGAATTATTGGAGAGGAATACAGGGTTTCAGAGAGAAACCAGTTTCAGAATTGGGAGGTTGATGGTTGCAGGAAATTGTTGAAGTTGACTTGGCCAATGGGTTTCAGGATCGGGACCTGGTCTCAATCTGGAACAGTCAGCTTGGCTGGTATTGGAACTAAGATACCTTGATGAGATGGGGGTATTAGTCATGCACGCCCTGCCCCACAAACAGTGCTGGAAAAGCAGTTACATCTTCCATGCAATCATAGAACCCCTACAGTGCAGAAAGAGGCCATTCAGCCCAGAGAGTCTTCACCAACCTTCTGAAGAGCATCCCATCCAAAGCCAGGCCCCCATCCTATACACATAACTCTGCATTTACCACAGCTAACCCACCTAGCCTGTACATCCCTGGACACCATGGGCAATTTAGTATGGCCAATCCACCTAACTTGTATAACATTGGACTATGGGAGGAAACCAGAGCACCTAGCAGAAACCCAGGCAGACAAGAGGGGAGCATGAAATCTCCACTCAGTCACCCACACCCAAGGCTGATCATCCTTGCCTTCCTTTAGCCTTCACTTCTTCACATGCCTGGGAAAGCTAAACATCTAATCCTAAAGCTGGTAGAAAGATAAATCTAAGTCATGCAACCTCACTAAAATATTTATGAATGACATTTCTCATGCCAACAGATAGATTGCCCATTCCTGTACAGTTTCCACTTTAAAAAAGGTGCTTGAATAGGTTACTTTTTGAGTTTAATGGCTGGTGCAGCAGATCTATCCCCACAACACCAGCTATAATGTAGATTTAAGGAGTTCACCAAAGGGAATCCCAGCTGCCTTGCAGCCATTTAATACTGATTGGCTGACAATAAGATGGAGACTGGGTTTCTACCCTTCAGAGACAGAGGGCTGACAGCCAATCGGAAGCATTTTGGGGTCTGAGTTGGGTAATGCTGGATTTGGATTCAGGTATAAGTGTTTGGGAGTCTCACTAATGGCATTGTGGCAGGGTCATGTGAAAGGAGTAAAGGATTTGAAAACGCAGTGTCAAAGAAGGTAAATTGTGGGAGTAACAAACCTTGTCTCTGATGGGGTACCATCCATCTCCTTCCCTGTCCACCAACAGCTTGTGTATGGAAATGTAATAGGTTGGCTGCTTGGTGCAGGGCCTCTCCTGTCTCTAAGTAAATGATCAAGAGTGGTGGGATAAGGTCCTTAATTGGAATTAATTGCCAATTTAAGAGCCCATTGGCCCACAGGAATGCCACTGATGAACAAGTTGACCACCAACACCACCACTGGTATTCAGTACATATCGATATTGAGGCAAAACGGTGCCATTTTCACAAAACTAATCATGGGCTTGTACAACAAGAATGAACAGTTTGGATATTTGCATTTAACTGCACATTGCTCATGTCCAGAAGCTGCAATAACACTTACAGATGAATAATGGTAATCAGCGGAAACTGTTGTGCTCAGCTGCAGCTCAGGAGTTTGCAAGGTGCATTGTTAACTGGTTGTAGCACCTGGATGGTTTGCATAGTTAAGATCAATTTGGCTGTGTTTTTTTAAACATTTGGAATGGAAATCCAGTTCGTAAACAGCTGCCTGTCCTGATGTGATATGGAGGCAGTGGGTCAGATGATGTGACCAGGAAGTTGTTTTCTGGATTTTCATCCCCAAACCATAGCACATTCAGCTCACCATTTCTATGTCTGATCCAAAGCATAAAAATCTTATCAACTGACCATGAGCAATAACATTTTACTTTTACAGCTTGATGTACTTACATTTAGAGAATTATATATCTTGTAAAGTAGCACAGCAAACAAACCAACTGATACGATTGTCATTATTCAAGTGCGAACAAAATGGTATGAGTTTCGGATATCTGTAAAACAAAGAAATCCGTTAGCAGCGAGAGCAACATCTTTCATGGTTTTTGGTGTTTTAAACGCCCCAAAGCTAGATTTGATATATACTATTAGAACTGATTCTCCTAATATGAGCACTGAAGGAAGCTCTGAATTTCCATGCATTAAGTTTAGTGGCTGCAAATCACAGGTATAAGGAAACCTTAGATCCCACTCTGCAATGTTGTGCTATAACTGACCGCATGCTCACTTCTGAGACCAGTTCCACGACCCGCTCCAGCAAAAATCCAAGTTCATTTTAAATGTTGAAAGTTGGAGTTAATCTACAAACATACAAATTTGGAACAGGAGTAGGCTAATCAGCGCCCCTGACACCCCCACTGTCATTTAATAAATCCATTGTTGGTCTGATTGTGGCTTTAACCCCACTTTCTCCACTGTCAACATCCTTTGGCTTCCTTCTTAGTCAAGCACCTAATTATATCTGTCTTTAGGATGTTCAATGGCCCTGACTCCACCGCTGTCAGGGGAAGAGCATACTATAGACCCAGAACCCTCCAAGACACAAATATATTTTCTTCATATCCCTTTAAATGGGAGACATCTCACTTTTAAGCAGCATCTACTAGATCTTGTATCTTTCACAAGGCAAAGCATCTGTTCAGCATCCACCCTATCAAATCTCTTCAAGATCATGCATAAGATCATCTCTGATTCTTCTAATCTCCAAAGGATGTAATCTTGCTTCAGAAGATTGGCCCTTTATATAAGAAATCAGTCAATTTAACTTTACAGAACTGCTTCTAATGCATTTATGTTCTTCCCTAAATAAGGAGACCAAAACTATACACAGCTCAGCAGACATAGTGTTATCGATGCCCAATATGACTGTGGCGAAACCTCCTTACTTTTATTTTTTTATTTCCCTTGCAATAAATATTTTATTTGCCTTCCTATACACTAACATTTTCTGATTCAAGTAGGGGTCACCTCGCTCCATCTGTACCCAAATATTCCGCAATCTTCCTCCATTTAAATAAATTGATTATAATCTTCCTGCCGAAGCAGATAGGTTCACATTTCCCAAATTAGAGTCTATCTGCCAAATTTTTGATCAATCGCTTAACCTATCCATATGCCTTTACGGATTCTTTATGTCTTCTTCGCAGCTTAGACTCCTACCTTTATGTCATCAGCAAACTTAGCAACCATATATTCAGTACATTCATCAAGTCATTGATACAGTTTGTAAATAGTTAAAGAACCAGCATTGATGCTTGTGATGTTCCAGAGGTTGCAGCTTGCCAAGCCACAAATAACCCATTTATGTCCACTATTTGCTTTCTGTTAGTCAATCATTCCACTGTCCATGCTAATACATTACCCTCTACAGCACAAGCTTTAGCTGTGTCGTAACCTTTGATGTGACATCATGTTGAATGCCTTCTGGAAATCCAAGTACATTGTAATTATGGGTTCCCCTAAATTCACCCTGATTGTTACTTCACCAAAAGAACAGGAATAAATAATTGAAACATGATTTCCCTTTTACACACCATACTGACTCTGCCTGATTGCATTGATTTTGTTTTAAAGTATCCTGCTATAATCTCCTTGCTAATGCATTCCAGCATGAGAGGTGTTAAGCTGACTGGCACACCTCCAGCTCTCAAATAAAGGAGTTGTATTCACTACTTTCCAATCTGGTGGGACTTTTACAGAACCTAGAAAACTTTGGAAAGTTAAAACTAACCCATTTCTTTTAAGACCTTCTGATGAAGTTCATCAGGACCCTGTGGATATGTCTACATGTGGTTTTAATAATTTTCTACGTACCTTTACCCTGAATTATTGTAATTCATATCCTCCCGTTCACCTCTTGATTTAGAATTAATTCTGGAAAGTTATTCATCTTTTCCGGTGTGAAGACAATCGCAAAATATCTGTTCAATTCATTCGACATTCCGCCATTTTTATTACTAATTCCACAGACTCACTTTCTGGAGGACCAACACATTTTTATTTATTCTTTTCCTTTTAAACACCTGTAGACGTTCCTACTGTTTTTATATTTCTAGCCAGCATTCTCTCATACACTAATGTGTTCTTTGTTTCTTTTAGTGTTTTTTAGATTCAATCCTATTATCCAAAGTGCCACTATTCTTTGCAGAATTAAATGTAGGGTCACCATAATCCTAATGGATGATAAGACTGTTCTATCATTATAGAGAAATGATGGTGGTGGTTTAATCTGAGGGTTACATCACCTCAGAAAAGGGGAGACATTGACAAGGAGGGTCCTTCATGGTAACCTCAGCCAGTGCAGGAATTGAACCCATGCTGTTGGTATCACTCACCAGCTAAACAATCAACTGAGCTAACAATTGCAGGGTCACTGGATCCGAAACATTGACTCTGCTTTCTTTTCACAGATGCTGCCTGACCTGTTCAGTTTCTCTAGCTATTTCTTTTTGTTTCAGATTTCCAGCGCCCGCAATTCTTTGCTTTTTGTATAACAGTTTGCCTCGTGTTCACAGGAGTGCAGCAATCATCATCACACAACCACTTAAACGAGCAAACAGCATGATGTTTGTATGCTGCCTGAATCAGAAACAATGGGCAGAGGTTAATCCCACAATGCGATGATGTACTTGTTTTCAACCCTTATTGAATTTCAAAACTTGAGTTTCCAAAAATGCCAAGGCAGAAGACTACATCATCTCTAACAGAATCTTCTTTTTATTCATAATTCTTGGGCTCCAGCAAATCTAACAATCTTTGACCACTTCTAGTTTGCTTGAGAAAGCATTGGTGGGCTTTCTTCTTGAAATTGTGTACATGATATTTTGATATTACTAACTGGTTGAGAAGACCAATTCAGATGGCAAGTAAGTATAATCCATGTTTATCTGAGGCTCGAATCACCTTTCGGTCAGATATGGTGATTATGGAATCACTTGGTCTCTTAATCCATTAACTTCATGGTTGTTTTATTTGTTTTCTTACTTCCAGATTTTTAAACAGACTTTAAATTTATAGTGTAAATTGAGTTTACATTCTCTAGGTTGACGGATTACTTAGCAGGCTATATTAACGCGACACAATATTAGCATTTCTGTTACCATGCAAAATCATCACCTGTAATAACAAGATACCATTCAGTTATCCAGATACCATCATCCCCCGAAACGAAGCAGGTGTAATTCCCCGAATCAGAAGGCTGCGTATTTCGTATCTGCAGACTATAAGGCTCCTGAGGATTCTGTGACAGTGTGAATCTTGAGCTACTTTTCTGCTGGTGTATTATTTTTGAAAGAGGAACATTACTAATAATAATTTCAAGCTCAGTATGATTTATCTTGTACCAGTTAACTTGGCTCACTTTACTCATAAGAGATAGTAGGAGCTGCAGATGCTGGAGAATCTGAGATAACAAGGTGTAGAGCTGGATGAACACAGCAGGCCAAGTAGCATCAGAGGAGCAGGAAGGCTGACGTTTCGGGCCTAGACCCTTCTTCAGAAATCAAGGCCCAAGGGTGACATCTGGTTCCTCACCCAATATAAGGAAAGCATCTTGGCCCTCACCGAAGAAGATTAGGACTGGTCCGGTGGAGGTACAGAAACATCAGTGCACCAACAAACAAGTTGGAAGCATTGTCCATTGCTTTGCCTTGCTCATTTAATCTCAACATGCCATAATTTTTAACCCTTGGTCACAACATCCCCTCCTTCATGTCTTGCAGCTACAAGCAGCATGTGCAAACTCTCTGTGGTGAACGGTGGAGGGTCCCACAAGATATCCCCGCCGCCAACCTCTGAGGAAGACAACACGGATGCTCAGAAAAGCATTGTTAAGGCTGTCTCCTGCAACCATCACCAGCTCAGACACTGGCCCCTCGGTGGGTATTTCAGGTAGACTAAAATCAGTAGCATGTTCTGGTAAGCATATCACTACCATATTTCTGCATCTGGTCGAGGAAGGAAAGCCCCAGGTCATTTTGACACTCCAAGCACTGTTAGAAACCAGACACCCTGGTCAGTCCCAGCAGGAGAGGGCCCCATGGTGTTGGCAATCAGGGATTCATTGACACTGGGCAAACTGACACTAAGCTCACAGGACTCCACCAACACTGTTTGTACCAAGCTGCCTTTGGCATGGGAGTGTCTTCTAGCCGTCACAGTGTCTGATAGATGTGCATGTAGAGCTACAATCCATCTTTCTAGCCATTGGTCCTCAGCACCAAGGGCAAGACGACCAGGGGATAAGGAAACTTCTCCTCTCTGCAGGTGTCCCAAGGAGAAGGGCAGTGCCAGTAGGCACCCAGCTAGAGGAGGAACCACGTATAAGCCCCCCCCAAAAGTCTACTCTCAGGACATTGCAGAGGTGGCTAGGCCCTTTCCTCCAGCCTGCCTGCCACTCTAAGCTGTGTGAGAGCTCAACCTGAGGAAATTGCATGAGCCTGTGCAAGTCCTCCCGCAGCCTCCCAGACTCTTCAACACTACCTTTCCCTCCACCCATTTTTGTGTCGTCTGCAAACTTAGCAACAATGCCCTCGGTTCCTTCATCCAGATCGTTAATATATAAATGTGAATGGTTGTTGTCACAGCACTGACTCCTGTGGAACTTCACTATTCACCGGTTGCCATTCTGAAAAAGATCCCTTTATTCCCAATCTCTGCCTTCTGCCAGTCAGCATGTGCCCTGTCCATTCCGGTGCCTTGCCCCTAACATATTGGGTTCTTATCTTATTTAGCAATCTCCTATGCAACACCTTGTCAAAGGCCTTCTGGAAATCCAAATCAATCACATCCACTGGCACTCCTTTGTCTAAGTTGCTGATTACCTGCTCAAAGAATTCTAACATACTTGGTAGGCATGACCTCCCCTTGATGAAGCTGTACTGACTCAGCCCTATTCTACCATGCACTTCCAAGTACTCCACAACCTCATCCTTAATAATAAACTCTAAAATCTTACCAATTACTGAAGTCAGACTAACTGGTTTAATTTCCTGTCTTCTGCCTCCCTCCATTCTTAACAGGGGTGTTACATGAGCTATTTTCCAGTTCTCTAGGATGCTCCCTGACTCCAGTAATGCCTAAAAGATCACCATCAATACCTTCACAATCTTCTCAGCTATCTCCTTCAGAACCCTGGGGTGGAATCCTTCTGATTTGGGTAATATATCCACCTTCAGACCTTTCAGCTTCCCCAGCACTTTCTCCTTCGTGATGGCTACACTTACCTCTGCCTCCTGACTCTCTTGGAGTTCTTGGAGGCTATTGGTATCTTCCAATGTGAAGACTGATGCCAAGTACCTATTCCGTTTCTCTGCCATTTCTTTGTTCCCCATTACTACATCTCCAGCCTCATTTTCTAATGGTCCAATGTCCAATCTTGCTTCTCTCTTACATTATCTATATCTAAAAAGTCTCTTGCAATTTTCTTTTATATTACCAGCTTTTTCTACCCTCATTTTTCATATTCTACCCCACTTACTGCTTTTTTATTTGTCCTCTGCTGGTTTTTAAAGGCTTCTCAATCCTTTGCCTTTCCACTAACCTTCACCACATTGTATGTTTTATCTTTTACTTTAATGCTGTCCCTGACTCCCCTTGTCAGCCATGGCTGCCCTTTTCTCCCCCTTACCATGTTTCCTCTTCCTGGGGCTGAATTTCTGATGTGTCTCCTGAATTACTCCCAGAAATTCCTGCCATTGCTGATCCACCATCTTCCCTGCGAGGGTCTCATTCAATCAACTCTGGTCAGCTCTTCCTTCATGTCTTTGTCATTACCTTTTCTCAATTGTAATACAGTTACATCTGATTCTAGCTTCTCTCTCTCAAACTGCAGAGTGAATTCTATTATGATCACTGTCCACTCGGGTTTCCTTCATCTTAAATTCCCTAATCAAGTCTGCCTCATTACACACCACCAAAGCCAAAATTGCCTTCTCTAGTTGGCCTTTCTCATTGCTTGCTGCACCTGCCTGTCTACTTTTATTGACTTGATGCAAAGACACCCAGAACTCTTTTTACATACACTTCTCATATATCACCATTTAAATAAATCCCTGCCTTTCTGTTTTTTGACACCGACATGTATAACTTCACTTTTAGCCTTGTGTATTACATCAGCAATGTGTTTTCCCATTTACTTGACTTGTTAAAATCATCTGGAAGCTTCCTTTCATACTCCTCAAGTACATTTGCTCGCACCCATTGGGTGAAAGGATCAATCAGAGACAGGCAGCTCAATTGAAGGCTACAGCCAGCAGGGAGAATTTGCTGTTGCTGGTATGACAACTGCCCAGGCCTTAAGATTGTGGGTGAGCCCAGACCCCACACATGACACTGGATAATGCCATTGGCAGCAGGGTGTGCAGACCATAAATTGGCACTAATTGCCCTCTTATGGAACTCAATTGGTAACTAATTGAAAGGCTGCCTGTGGACCTTCTCACTATGGACTTAAGATTGAGGGATTCCCAGTTGTCCCCATCCCACCTGATCTAGCCATTCCTAGCACCCAACGCACCATAGGAAAGATCATTAAATTTCAGTCAATATGCAGTGTGAAGAACAAGAAGAGGGTGGCTTACAACAAAACATGTAAAAAAAAAACTCCCACTATTCTGGGCAAAGTGGGCAATGGAGAATCCAGTAGATGTGGTCCATTTAGATTTCCAAAAGGCATCCTATAAAGTTCCATAGAAAAGATAGCAACTCAAAACTTCAAGTTAATGGTGTTGAGATGATTTTGTATTGTGAAGAATTTGTCTAATATGAAACAAAGATCAGGATAAATGGGTTCATTTTCAAATCAGCAAACTGTATTTACTGGAATGCCACAGCCATCAATGCTGAGGCTTCAGGTATTTGCAATCTATATTTATGATTTGGATGACGGGAACAACTACACTAGCCACATTTGTTGACGATATGAAGATACATAGGAAAGTAAGCTGTGAGATACAAAGAATCTGCAAAGGGATACAAGTAGGTTAAGTGAATGAGCAAAATAATGGCAGATGAAGGATTCTTTGGGGAAATCTGAGGTTCTCCACTTTGTGGGAAGAACAGGAAAACAGAATCTTATTTAAATACAGAAAGACTGCAGAATGCTGCAGTATAGAATGATCTGAGTATTCTTGTATATGAATCACAACAAGTTAGAATGCGGTACAGTAAGTTTTTAGGAAGGCAAATGGAATGTTCATCTTTATTTAGTGGAGCACAAAAGTTATGAGGTCTTGCCGCAGCTGTATAGGGCATTGGTGAGACTGCATTAAGACAATGATACACATTTTGGTCATCTTACTGAAGAAGAAAAATGTTTGCCTGGAAGCAATTCACAGGAGGTTCAGTAGCTTGATTCCTGGGATGAAGAGATTATCTTTTGAGGAAAGATCAAACGGGCCTATATTAATTGGAATTCAGAAGAATGAAATGGGATTTTCTTAAAATATATAAGATTCTGAAGGAATTTGATACTGGGAGGATGTTTCCCCTCATGTAGAAACTGGGCAGGCTAGTTTAAATATGCAGTTTCCCATTTAACACTAAGACGAGGAGCAATTTCTTCTCTCAAAGGGTCATTAGTCTTTGAAATACTCTCCCCTGCAACTGGGGGCAGGGTCACAACCATATTTTATGGCTTAAATGATGGTCTAGTGGTATCAAGCTAGAACCCGGGCATTGTTCTGGGGATTTGGGTTTGAATTCTGCTATGGCAGATAGTAATTTGAATTCAATAATAATCTGGAATTAACGGTCATGACTGTCAGGAAAATCCCATCTAGTTCACTAATGTCCTTTAGAGAAAGAAATCTGCTGCCTTATCTGGTCCAATCTACACATGACTACCCACAACAATGTGGTTGACTCTTAACTGCCCTCTGGACAATTAGGGGTGGGCAATAAATGCTGGTGTAGCCAGCAATACCAACGTCCCATGAACGATTAAAAAAAAATTAAAGATAGAGAGAAATAGATTTTGACCAATAAGGGAGTTAAGGGTTATGGCCAGCCAGGTAGGAAAATAGACTTCAGCTTCAGATCAGCTCTAGTCTTATTGGAGGACAGACTCAAAATAGCAAATAATCTACTGTTGCTCCTATTTCTTCTGACTTTATTATCTATTTCTAACTAATATTAGGTTTGTCTTTTCGGTGGGAAGTTACCATGGATCCCTGCACACTTCCAGCCCCAGTTTAAAATTATGGATTGGAACCTGATTATATCATTACAGTCCTTTCTGTATCATTAAGTAAGAATGCCTCAGTTAGAAAGGAGTCTACCTGCAGTGTGCCAAACTGGGATCAGAAAAGAGGAGGTAAGTTTCTTGCTCCATTTTAACTGCCCATCCTTTGCAATTGGATTTCCTCCAGGCATAGATAGTTAAATTCAACCTCAAGAATATATTCAAAATCCCCAATATTGAATCTACTCTCACCACCCTTCTGGAAAATGTATTCCAGATCATAACAACTTGCTGCCTTAAAAAGATAGATCTCTTTATCTCTCTGGTTCTTTCACAAGTTATCATAAATCTGTGTTTTTTTTTTGGATAATCAACCTTCCTAGCAGTTTAACCTTATTTACCTGGTTATTCATGTTAACTGTTGACCCGCACCCCTGGTATATCTCTTCTGTACACTCTTCAAGGCCTTGGTGTTCTTTCTATAATGTTCATCACTGGGGTAAAGAATTGCAGCCTGTTCCCTGCCATCTTGTCTTTGTAAGTAAGAGGGAAGTGTGTCACTGAGCAAAGTGTTAAGATGTTCAAATTTAATTTGAATATCTGCCAACGTGTCCAACCTATGAGATACGAGTATGCGGTTTGGAGAAGGGCTCAATGTGTGTGGGTGAGGTGAGACGATGAATGTGAGGTATGTGTTATAATTAATGGACATCGCTGTTAAGGCAGTGAGTTGAGTGTGGTGAATGGAGGTGTGAAATTTGTGGTTTATTTGTAATAAAATCGTATCCAAAAATGAATGCTTAAGCATGACTATTTGTACGAGGTCATTCTATTTCTTTAGACTCTGCATCTGGGCCTAAAGAACTGCCATTATTATTACTCGCAGTGTCTTCTTGATATCCACTTGGAGAGCTCCTGGGCTCCCTAGAGAAGAGCGCAACTCTCCTGTGCATCTGTTGCATCAGCACTTCAAGTGTTGTGCATGCTGGCCCGTTATACAGTTTCAAAGTATTTCCTGTTCAGCAACTCCCCTTTCACACTTCCAGCCACAGCCAGAATGTCCTTCAGCTTTAAAAGATATAGTCGCGGTTTGAGTAGTGTACATCAGCTTTATATGCTGCCAGCCCTAATCTAATATGGACCCTCTGCTCAGGCATGCAGTCATCAGCAGGTGTATTCATCATTTAGCCTGCACCCACCTTTGTTTTTAATTACTGGACAACATTAACACACCTGCTGTTTGCATTACTTTAAATCAGCACAGGTTAATCGTGCATTGTGATGTTCACATTTGTTTTTGTAGGCTATCTCATTTTAATCCACAATCTTCCAGCTAATAGACAAGTCTTTGTGATGTTTTCTGCACCTTACCCTTTAAGCTAATGTGCTCCTATGATTTTTAATTATATAATTATATTGGTCTAGATATCACAGGCATTTCTGTGGCCAAAGACTTGTCTTCAGAATGGTACCAGAGTCAACAATGTCACAAAGCTGCATGGCATTCTTCTGGAGCAGGTTAATCAGCCAAAGGTTCTGGTCCACATTGGCACAAATACACATAGGAAGGAGGATGTGATCTTGGTGTCAGAATGTAAGGTGCCAGGAAATTAACAAGCAGGACCTCAAAAACAGTAATATCCAGATTATTCAAGTGCCACATGCAGGAGTGGCACTTAAACCACAAATGTATGGTTGGTAAAGTGGTGAGGATTTTACATTCCACAGGCTCTGGGTTTGTCTCTGGGGGAGACGGCACCATCCAAGCCTGATGGATTGCATCTAAACAGAGTGGGGACTGAGTTCCTTGCAGGACATTTTGTTTGTGTTATTGGGCTTGGTTTAAACTAAATCAGCAGGGGTGGGGGAATCAGGGGATAATGTTAGACAAGAATACCAAGGGGTACAGAATACAAGGAGATGCAGATAGCACTAGAGCAGAGTAGTAAGTTAATAGGTGGAAAGGGAGTGATGGAGAAATTAAAACACTCTAAGTCAGAATTACAGTGCATGTATGTGAATGCACAGCATATAGAAAATAAAACTGGTGAGTTACAGGTGCAGATTGCCATGTGGAAAATAATGTTTTGACTATAGCAAAGTCCCAGCTCAAGGAAGAACAAAACTAGTATTAAATATGGAACAAAAACTAAGTTGCTGGAAAAGCTCAGCAGGTCTGGCAGCATCTGTGAAGGAAAAAACAGAGTTAACGTTTCGGGACCGGTGACCTTTCCTCAGAACTGAGTTCTGGCACCCTGAGTTCTGAGGAAGGGTCACTGGTCCCAAAAAATTAACTCTGTTTTTTCCTTCACAGATGCTGCCAGACGTGCTGAGCTTTTCCAGCAACTTTGGTTTTGTTCCTGATTTACAGTAGCCGCAGTTCTTTTGGTTTTTATTTAATATTAAACATTCCAGGATTCAAGGTTTTCAGGAAAGCTAGAAAAGGCGGAGCGATGATGGTATTAGTTGAGGAAGGCATTGCAATGTGGAGAAAGAGAATGTCCAAAGGGGTCAAGTACAAATCAATTTGGCTACAGCTAAGGAACGTACATGGTGCAATTACAGTGCCTAGTGTAATCTATAGGTCACCAACTAGTGGGAAAGATAAATCTGTGAGGAGATTATAAAGGCACAAACATTATTGAGTAGTTATGAGGGGGTCCTTAACTTCCTGAATGTAGACTGGGATAGCAGTAGTGTAAGGCCGGATTGGGACCAGCATTCTTCGATTGCATTCAGAAGAATTTTCTACTGCAGCATGTGTTAAATCCAATGAGAAAGGAGGTATGGCTAGACCTGGTTCTTAAGAATAAGTTGGGTCAAGAAGGTCAATTGACAAGGGAGAACATTTGAAGAACAGTGAGTATCATAAGATTTAGATAGACAGTAGAATAGAACGCTAAGCAATCCAGGGTAAGAACAATTAACTGAGGAAGAACTAATTTCAATGGGGCAAGAACAGAGGTGAGTTGGATAGACTGTTGGCAAAGGCTGGCAGGATAGACTGTTTCTGAATTATGGGCTGACTCCAATGATGACATGGTTCAAATACAGTCAAAAGAGAAAGGCAGAGCAAACAAATTCTGGAGTTCCTTAAATAAAAAAGAAAATAACAATTAAAATAAAGATGAAAAAGCTTTTATTTTTGGCATCTTTGAATAGACAATACAATTAGAACCAAATGGATTACAGAACACTTAGAGGGAGGTGAAAAAGCTACTAAGAGAAGGAAAGAAGCATAAATGAGAAAAGAGGTTGGCAGCAAATGTAAACACTAAATTATTGTGCAGGCTGTGTTCTACAAATAAATAGTTAAACAACAATACAAAGAAGAGTGCGTCCAGTTAAGGACCACAAAAGGCCTTTACACAGCAAGTGAAAGAAGATATTGCTAAAGTAAAGGAACAGTTTGTATCTGTCTTTACCAAAGAATTATATGCTGACAAAGCCATGGGGTCAGAGGGGAAAATTCAGTCCTGGAAGAGTTCAAAATTGATAAGGTAAAGTCATTGGACAGACAACTTGCAATTAAGTTGATAAGACACCAAGACCTAATGGGATGCATCCAAGAACACTGAAAGAGGCAAGAGTGGAAATTGTGGAGGCACTGGCTTTAATTTTTGCTTTCTTTAGACTCAGGGATGATGTCAAAGGAATGATGAACTGTTAACATTATGCCCTTGTTCAAAAAAAGGGTGAAGAATATACCTAGCAATTACAGACCAGTCGGTTTAACTGACAGTGATAAGGAAATTTGTAAGAACTATAATTTGCAATATAATTAATTGCCATGTGGGTTAATTAAGGAGACCTAGCATGGATTTCTTAAAGAAAAATCATGTTTAATTAACTTTCTGGAGCTTTCTGAAGTAGCAGCAGAGAGGGTTGAAGACAGTAATGCTATTTATGAGATGTATATGGACTTTCAGAAGGTGATTAATGCAGTGTTGTATAACAAAATTGTTAGCAATATCAGAACTCATGGAATAAAATAGAAGGTAACAAATTGAATCAAAGTTGGCCAAGAGATAGGAAGTAGTAATGGTCAATCGATATTTTTTGGACTGGAGGAAGATTTGTGGTAGATTTCACCAAGGGTTGCTATTGGTCCCTTGTTTTTTCTGACCTTGGTGCATGGGGGATAATTTCACAGTTTGTAGATGATACAAAACTTGCAAGTATTCTAAACTGTGAGGAAGATAGTGCAGAACTTCAAAAAGTTTGGTGGATAGGTTGGTCGAATGGGCTGGTTAGTGTCAAATGAAATTCAATGTGGATAAGTGTGAGGTGTCACATTTTGGTAGAAAAGTCATGGAGAGACAATTTTTTTTAAAAAAGCACTACTCTAAAGGAACCTGGGTATATACGTGCATGCATCAATAAACATTACCAGACAGGGGAGACAGCAATTAATAAAGCATACAGAATCCTAGGCTTTGTCAATAGGGGCGTGGAATATAGGAGCAAGGAGGTTGCACTAAACGCCTATAAGGCACTAGTTAGAACTCACCTAGAGTTTTGTGCACAGTTCTGGGCTCTACATTACGGGAAGGATGTGAATGTATTGTAGAGTGTGCAGAACAAATTTAGGAGAATGGTTTCAGAGATGATAAACTTTATTTATGCAGATAGGTTGGAGAATTGGAATTTTGTTTCCTCTTCATTGAAGAGAATGAGAAGCACAAATTTTAAAGTAACTTGCAAGAGAAGCAAATGCAATGTGAGAAAAATCTTTTTCATACAGCAAGTAATTTGAGCCTGGAATGCATGCCTAGAAGCATGATGGGGGAAAATTGGATTAAAGTGTTCAAAAGGGTATTAAATGATTATTTGAATAGGAATAATATGCGGGGTTAAGGGGAAAGGAAACAGTAGTCACAGTGCTCACTGGGAGACACAATGGGTCAATATGGCCTTCTTCAGAACCATAACAATTTGGTGATTCTGTGATCATGTTTCCCAAACTGAACAGAAACCAGACTGAAGGCAGTTTAGTCACATTCCATGCATGTGTTGTGTTTCAAGCTATTAATATACCCATCCAAAAGCATCTTTCATCATTGAAACAACCTAAAGGCAAGACAAAAACAAAGTTGCTGGAAAAGCTCAGCAGGTCTGACAGCATCTGTGAAGGTAAAAACAGAAGTCAACGTTTCAGGTCCAGTGACCCTGACAGTTCTGAGAAAGGGTCACTGGACCCGAAATGTTAACTCTGTTATTTTTCCTTCACAGATGCTGCCAGACCTGCTGAGCTTTTCCAGCAACTTTGTTTTTGTTCCTGATTTACAGCATCCACAGTTCTTTTGGTTTTTATTTAAAGGCAAGACAAGTCTGTTGCAGAATTGAAAATATCATCATAAGAGATGATAGTTCTACATAATGTAAGTTACATTGACTCTTTTATCTGAGTAAAGCATCTTGTTTTGAATCAACACCAGTGGAAGAAATGAGGATAGTAGATCGACTACATCACAACATGGTTGACTGTTAATACATTCTGTTATTAATGCCTTTTATCTCCGCCTCAGTGGGCACCTGTTTGTTCATAGCTGGTAAACAGGTTAACAGAATGTAGGCACGTTTCAATGTAAATCTGTTGAATAGGAGTGGAATAAGACCAATAAGAGATTGCATTCAGATAAATTCTTAAAACACATTCCTTGAATATCAATCTAAGCTTTATTTTGTAGGATCATTATGGAACAATAAAACAATAAAAAGTAACCTCAATATCGGTTACCTGAGATAATGAATGAAAATACCTCCATCAGACCCAAAAGCAGAACATTCTTCTGATACACTGCACAGTTCATTATCAGATGTTAATCTGCAAGATCAATGTAAATGTATTTTTAATCACTTTGTTTCGATTCATTTGAAGTATTTAATTACTGGCTCCTCTGTGTTAAAATTGTCAAGTGATTGTTCTCAAAGGCAGTTAACTGAGAGTTCATGCAGAAAGGAGTGAGTAGAAAAATTTGTTTTCTTATAAATTATTAGTAGCATATGAAAAACAGTACAAATGTTTTTGTTTTGAGACCAGCTCAGTCTCAAAGTTCAAGAAGGAATTCCACAAACAGCTGCAGAAAAGAAATGCTAACGAAGCTAATGAGGAAATAACAGGGAATTGGATTAGATTCTCGAATTTGATTGGGAGCTAGAGTTACAATAAGTGCTAAATAGCCTCTGTAATTTTACTGTGTACTATTTTGCAAATTAATGTTCCTGTCACAGAGATATATATCGGAAATTTCAAGGCATCCATTTCTGCTCTGGTATTCCTGTTATGTGAAATCCTGTGCTGGGACAAATGCATGAAAGACAATTTCAGAAATAGAATCTTTGTGAATTAGTTTTAAGAAAATTGATAATTTAAGATATACTTTTTACATAGAATTTAAGCTAAAGACATTGAATGTCTTCTAATATTAGAATTGCTATTAGCACCTCGTAACCAGATAATATAAATGCAGCTAAAATATTGAGGTCACAATTTGGAAATACAACTAGATTTTATTCCTCAGTACATATATAAGCAATCATTAGTATAATATAACTTAATTTAATCTGTTCTTGTACACCCAAAATTGTCTTTGTATTTTAAAATAATTAGTATATATATTTTTCTTCCTCTTTTTAGTTTAAATTACAGACTTTTAAACCTAAAGGGTTATAAATTCATCTTGGGTAATGGAGAAGATTCAACAGAAAATAAAATCCAACAGCTTGCAAAGCGAACCGTGAATGTGTTATCACTCACTTTACAGTACCTCTCAAGACAAATTTATACTCCATATGAAAGAAGAAGGAAAACACTGATTCATTGTAACTATAGAGGCTGGTCAATGCTCAGAATGTACACCCAGAAAGTTACTTAGAGTCATAGAGTGATAGAGATGTACAGCACAGAAACAGACCCTTTAGTCTAACTCGTCCATGCTGACCAGATATCCTAAATTAAGCTGGTCTCCATATGCTTCTAAACCCTTCCTATTTATATACGCTTCCAGATGTGTTTTATTGTATCAAACAATTCAAAGGAAGGTTAACCAAGAAAGAGGAGAGATCAGGATTATGGAAGGTATTGTCGGCTATATTGCTGAGACACATGGGTCTCAGAGTACGGTTTCTATGCTGTACTGATGAACGTACATTTTTATCATGTTTCAAATTCATTCTCAACTCTCTTTGGTCGGATCATTGATTTTATTCAGCTATGTTGAGAACATAACCATATATTTTTTGGAAGTACATTATTCCCAATGCATACCCACATTGTCGGAATACATTCTTTCCATGGCCACTAATAAACCCGTGCAGTAACTTCAGAAGGTTAATGCAGGTATTTGTTTATTGAGATTAAAACAACATAAAAACACACACAACTTGGACACATTTCCCTTTTTTAAAAAGTCCTTTTCTTTATTAATATTTGCAAAATTGTGTTTTTATAACCCATTAATGGAGTGTTTGTTTATAACGAAGCACAAATCACACTAGTACTGACAATGCATTTATTACAATGTATCAGAAGAACTCATGTTCCAATCTTCAACAAACTTGAAAGTATTTGGATTTGTGAAATAATTATCATATCTGATAACCTCCTTTCGTATTATATCTTGTTTTCTTGGACACAAAACTCAATATATTCATGATCACATGAAAGCATTTGTGAATTGAAGAATTGAAAAAATAACGTTTGAAATTTCTTTCTGACATAAACTGATAATTTTATTTATCTTTCTCATTTACTTGGCTTTTCTTTCATTCCACGTTTAGTAGCATTACCATTGTTTCATCTGGGTCAACCCCAGTTTACTGTAACTTTCTGTCACAGCAAACCATCAGGAAATCACCTGGACCCCAAGGTCTTTCAACCTACTCTAGACTGCTTTAAAATTTGCAGGAACATGTCCAGGGGAACTTATTCAAAATTTGCCATCCTTTGCTATAAAGTGATTTTACAAAACCATTGATGAGGTAGACTTACTCCGAGATAGGAAGAACTGCTGATGCTGGAGTCAGAGATAACACAGTGTGGAGCTGGAGGAACACAGCAAGCCAGGCAGCATCAGAGGAGCAGGAAAGCTGAGATTTCTGAAAAAGGGTTCCAACCCAAACGTCAGCTCTCCTGCTCCTCTGATGCTGCCTGGCCTGCTTGTTCCTCCAGCTCCACACTAATGAGGTAGACTGCTACCTTATCGCTCTATTGCTTTGAAGCACCAAAAGTCACCCAAAAATATTTTATTATGGGCTGTAAATCTGTTTTTGTTTCTTCTCAAGCTTAACAGGTTTCATCACAGGCCATTCATTTTAAGTAACAGAGGTTTAATACTCCCTGAAAAAAAGAGAGATCAACCTACGTGGTCCAGTTCAAATAAACAATAACAGTTCCGATAAACTGTTGTATAGTAACTACTGTGGAACACGGCAGCTCTCAGTCTATGATCACCAGAAGTAACAAGATGAGCTGAATGCTGACCACAAGATCAGTAATCAAAGTACCCAATAAAACATGGCTTCAGATCTGAATAAAAACCAAATATCTCCAATCTCTTTAATCTTGGGTGTTTTTGACTTTGCCTTATCCTTCATATCGTCCTGAATGCTGTTTCTAAGGAAAGCTACTTTGTGTACACAGAAATAAAACACTGACAATAAAGCAAAGCTATCAAATAGAAACAAAAAATGTATACAGATACCAATCACGATCCATCTTTATGTAAAACTGTGAATAAACCTCTTACAAGGCAGTGGCATAGTAATATTTTCACTGGATTACTAATCCAGAGTTCCAGGTTAATGCTCTATGGACATGAGTTTGAGACCCACAATAGCAGGTGGTGAAATTAAATCAAAAATTAACTATTTTACACTTCTCTGCATCAAGTATTAATATTCCCATTCCACGATCTTATCTATGTGATTTTGATCCTGAAAGTACGAGGTTGTGCAATTAGCCATCCAATCTCTGCATAGTCATTGCAACTAGGTTAGCCAGCTTGACCTCATAGAATATGAGTTCCCAGATTGGGGCTGTTAATCTGGTCCAGTAAGGGAGCCCTGGCTGACGTATGAAAATGAAAAGAGATACTGACACTCTGGTGCCTGACTCTGTATAAGAAAGTACTATAGTCAAGGGCATTTCATGTTTCATTAAATAAAGGCTGACTTGGTGATGGGAAACTGGAGTCTATGGAGCTATTCCACTCTGCACTTGCCAGTAATAGAATATTATAAACATAGTATGGGAAAACCAAGTAATGGAATGTTTTAAAGAGAATATCATTATTCTACTCATAATTAGTGAAGTTGCTTCAACAAGATTTGTAAGCCAGAAATAAAAGCAAAGAATGCAGCAAATCCAATGTACATGTGTGGGAAACGCAGCCAAGGTTAAAATAGAACTGAAAGGGCTATAAAAATGGCTTTATAATGTTTTTTGTCTGTTTTTATTTGTGGCTGAAATAGGAAACAAACTCTTTTAAAACCAGGGCATTACTGCATGTTTTTGAAAGCAAATTACCTGACTCTCATTGTAAGCACTAATTAAAAAGTTGCTGGTTCAAGAAGTAGTAGGAGAAGGTTCACAGTTCAGTGTAGAGGGCTGTGCACAAATGGAATTTTTCTGGCGACAAGTAGTTAATTTATCTGTGAACTAATGAACAGCTATTGATGGCAAAGGCTTTCTGCCTGCCAACATCTATGTGTTTTGCTCCTAGATAAGTGAAGAACTTAGGAATGTGAACAAGATAGGGAGAAGCCATCAGCTCTCCACCAGCTCAGGAGTTGTCTGTATTCTCTGCTGTAAAAAATGTTTTAAACCTGAAGAAAAACATTTACTCTACCTACTGACATTGTTGCAAGCTGTGATTTTTAACTAATACATCAGAGACCTTTCATAAGTATGAACCATAACCCGTGTCTTCTACATACCAGTGAAAGCATCCACAATCAGGAAAATCAACAACACAAATTGCTTGACCAGTAAAATAGTACAGGTACTTGGTCCTTATAGCAGCTCAAAGAGCGACTGTGGTCATCCATCCAGTGTCTTTTTACATGGAACTGCTTCTCTTGCACAAGATGCTTCCATGGTCAGGGGTCGCATTCTTCCTGAACCTTTCCTCCACTCAACTCAGCACTGGAATGCATCATTCTCACAACATCATCATATTTGATCTGAGCCCAATTCAGTCATAAAATGAGGGCTTAAAGCAGGGCCTTTGGGATTGCAGAGGTTCAGCTTGTGGCAAATTGTTTTGTGGTGAGGGACAGCTAGCCATATTTCAGCCCTGATAGGCATCTTCTGTATCTTGACCTGCTCTTTAGCACTCCAGCTCTTCAGCGCTGCTTCAGAAATAGGCAACTTCTGTGTCCTTTTTTTAGTTCACAAAGTCTTTGGTATTGCTTAGGGACAGACAGTCTTTGTGGTTTAACTGCCTTCCTTTTCGAAGGAGAGGCAGATAGCTTGTGGTAGTGGGGAGCACTGAAGAGTAAATCTATCAATCAGAGAGCAGATAGAAACATTACCGTATGGCATGGTGCTATGTCAACGTCAGAATCACAGCATGTGTCAGTAACTTATATGGTAAACACCTACGCTAAACTACGCATGTGCTTGAAGTAAATGATGATATGTGTAAGTCAAAGAGAATGAGTGTATGGTGAGGTGAAAACGGACTGAAATCAGGCAGAGGTACTGCCACTGTCAGTCAAGGGGCTGGTCTGATTACAGTCCAAGAGTCTTTTCTTATTCATTTCATGTTAAGGAGTATCACTGACATTTATTGCCCAACCCTAATTGCCCATAGGACAGTTAAGAATCAACCACATCACTGTGGGACTGGAGTCATATGTAGGGCAGACCAGGTGAGGATGGCGGTTTCCTTCCTGAAATGACATAACAAACCAGATGGGTTTTCCAATAATCAACAATGATTTCTTAATTCCAATCTCTTTTAATTGAGTTCAAATTCACCCATCTGCCTCTGGATTAATGGTCGAGTAATAATGTCAGTAGACTATCACCTTCTCCAGAGGCCAAGGTCAGTCCTCAAGGTCAAGTGCAAGCACTTCAGGGATTATGTACAGTTCAGTCAGGGTTTAGTTAATTGTGCTTTCTCTCATAGTAAGTGTGCAGTGTATCTTGAAAAGACATGTTCATGATCTCAGCACTGCCTCCTAGCATGATACTGAGGATGTAAAGGTGCCAGACTCCATCTTCACTGGGGCCACTTTAAACATTATATGCTGATAGAATTGTGCAACTCTTTGTAACCAAATGCGTTAATAGTAGCTCAAACATTGAAGTGCCTGTAACTGTAATAACATGATGTGGAAGGGATGGTTGGGGCAGAATTGTGTTTCATGGGGACCTACCACCAGAAGCATATCCCCCTATGGACCATAGACACTAATTATCCATTATATATTTTGTTTACCTCAGAATTCCTTGCCAAGTCAAAATGATGATTACCTTAGGAAGACTCAATGGGCTATGTAAGGGTATACTAATTGGCTTGATAATTAAGGATGTGAGGGCCCAGTCATCCCTACAATAAAGCTCTGAGATCTCTCTGACTGTCCCCACAAGTTATTCTCTTCTAATGGAGGTGAAATGTCAAGTCCCATTCCTGCCTTTCTTGTGCTTTGCTCCTACTGGGAAAGAAGAGGAAATGGAGACAATGAAGGCAAGAATTTCAGCAAGCCCAGCAAGAACAGTGACCTCCAGAGTCTTTTGCACAATCTTCAGAGGAAGAAGTAGCAGGATAAAATCTACCAAGGAGGTACAGAGAAATGGTGAGAACTAAGATTTAAAGGCTTAGCTGCAGTTACGTGCAAGTGCCAGAGCTGCAATGCCACAGAGGAAGAGGGATGTCCTCCTCCATCATCTCAGAGCCTTACCAGCTGCTGGAGGAGGACTGCACTCAGAAGGACTGGGTGCCAATCCTGTCCCTGAGCCTGTTAGAATCAATGATTCCCTTAAGTTCTACACAGAACAATAGTGGCATCTCCCAATCCTCTACCCGTATGTGCACTTGGAATATTGTAATGATGCTTTAAGAAGTGTATTTTGTCCTTTTTTTAAAGAGATGTTTTGAGTCAGAGGGAACAAGCTGGTTAATGAAGGCCCATAAAGTAAACAGCTTGGGAAGTCTTGGGGATTTTTTTTAAATTAGAGGATGGAAGCAGCCTGGATGTGTATGGCCATCTCTGACAGACCAGGATTTCTAGATTTTAGTTGTTTTCAGCTTTAAGCAGTTGCTGAGATAGTAGGAACTGCAGATGCTGGAGAATCTGAGACAACAAGGTGCAGAGCTGGATGAACACAGCAGGCCAAGCAGCATCATAGGAGCAAAAAGGCTGACGTTTTGGGCCTAGACCCTTCAAGAGAAATGGGGGAGGGGAAGGGGGTTCTGAAATAGATAGGGAGAGAGGGGGAGGCGGATAGAAGATGGCTAGAGGAGAAGATAGGTGGAGAGGAAACAGACAGGTCGAAGAGGCGGGAATGGAGCCAGTAAAGGTGAGTGTAGGTGGGGAGTTAGGGAGGGGATAGGTCAGTCCAGGGAGGATGGACAGTTGCTGCTTGGGTTTTAACAGGGCAGAAGCTTCTGGATTTTTGAAGAAGTAGAAGCTTTTTTTTAGTTCTCTTGGTTACAGCTAGAAGCTGAGGTTTCTTTCTGCTGCTGGGTTACCTATGAGACAAATCGATTTTTTTGAACTTGCCTTTTTGCCAAGGGGTGAGTTGATGGGATGTTACTATATGGAACAGTTAATTAGTAATGGTAACTATTATTCAGTTAAGTTTTCCAATAGCGTTAAGTTATTCTAAGTTCTCCTTTATTTTGTTGTATTTTAACTATAGTGCTTAAATAAATTGATTTGCTTAATGTTGAGTAGTTTGACCAGTCTCATTGCATCTGGAACACAGTACTCTACATTTGCCTTTCAATTAAGAAAAAGTTAGGGTCTAAGCTATCTTCTTGAAATATTTTGAAGGGGTCTGGTCTGTTCCATAACAATATCATTGATCCTACTCTTACAAAAGCCCACCTCTTCATTAGCTTCATCCTTGATGAAGAAAATCAAACAGTTAGACACTACAATTTTCAATCATTTCTTGCATTCCCCTGGAGCAATGTGAGCGGTAGTTCCTAGCTTGTAGCATCTGAAGTGGTATCTAATCAGCCTTTAAATATGGTGGCACAGCCTTGAAAACTGGACAGTCCCATCACTGGTGAGCACTTATGATCCTCTTGCCGTGAATTCACCAAATAACATGCCCAGCATCGCACTTGCATAAATATTGAATTGAGAAGCACCACTTTGTGCGAGACACTCCATCCTTGCCACAGTAAAGATGACACCAGGAAACTTACTTGATGACATTCTTCAACTTCAATTGGGAAAATTTAGCCTAAATAACACCAAAACCTGCCATTTCTTTATAGGTAAGGGTAGTAACAATGTATTGCTCTAGAGTTTTCTATTTTGAACTTCCAGAATTTACAGATTGTTTATACTTTATAAATAAAAAGCAGCTTGAAATTAAAATTTATTCAGGTCCTAATTGTAGGATTGAGCAGAAATCCCCATATTCTGAAATACTGGACCAAAATCCTAGACTTTGCAAATAACATTTAAAAATTAAAAGAAGCCAGCTGGCTATGCTCTGGGAAAGTTACGCAGACAGAGCTAGCTGCTTGGAACCACTGTTCAGCCTGAAAATCCAATTGACACCTCAACTCTAAAAGAACAATTAACCAAACCTGAGAAACCAACTTTTAACCCAGACATCACGAACCTTTACATTCAACTTAATCAAAATACATTTACACCTACACTAAACTATCAGGAAGCCAATTCACCACAAAGGGGACAACAGAAACACAATTTGTAACACAGGTTTGTGAAATGATAAAGGAGTACACAGTCCGTATAACTGCTGGCCCTGATCTGGTGGGGAAAGAGAGAGAGTCATCTCCCCAGCCACCGACAGAAGAGGGATCCCAGACAGCTACTCTCCCCGAGAACGATCTGCACAGCTATCTCCCTGAAACCTACCAGCACAGGGCTGTTCGGTACCAAGGGAACCAACGGCAACTGACCACGAACAGCACATCTGATGACCGATGACTTTCAAAAACCACCGACATGACTGTCAAGGCCTCAGACACATCCTGAGGTGAAAACTGGCTCCTAAAACCACCACAAAGTAAGAAAACCCAAGTTCTCAAACCAGATGAACGCCTACACCATCCAAAGTCTTCAGCAAAGCACCTACTACAGCAAGTGGAAACAGCCAGCTGTATTTCAAAATCATGTTTATCCCCAGTGGTGAGCCTATTTACTCAAGACCCGAAGTACCCAACTGAGCTAGCAGGGAGGGGAAGGTGGGTTGGTGACAGTGCAAGGCACCCCAACGTCAGGATGTCTGATTAAATGTCTATGTTTGAAACTATTATTTAGGTTTCTAATGGTAACTAGCCTGCATTAAGTTAATAACTGAGAGTGTCAGTTTCACTGTTTTGAATTTGCCTTTTTATCTCTTGTATTTTATTCACCTTTGTTATTTCCCTGTTTATTACTTTTGCCTTTTTATTTCTTGTGATATACTCACCTTTGTACTTAATAAACGCAGAAATTCTTTGCCCCGAAACAACTGTCTACCGCCTTCTTCACTTCACATTCCTAAATTAAGTCCAGTATCAGAACCAGGGATCTGGGGGTAATTTGAACCACCTCAAAATCAGCAGATTACTGATCACAAACCAGAAGCCCTCAACCGTGTCTCCCACATCTCCCGCAACTCATCCCTCATACCCCGTCCACGCAATAAGAACCAAAAAAGAATCCCCGTCGTCCTCACGTACCACCCCACCAACCTCTGGATCCAACGCATCATCCTCCGACACTTCTGCCATCTGCAATCCGACCCCACCACCAAAGACATCTTTCCCTCCCCACCCTTATCTGCTTTCCGGAGGGACCACTCTCTCCGTGACTCCCTTGTCCGCTCCACACTCCCCTCCAGCCCCACCACACCCGGCACTTTTCCCTGCAACCGCAGGAAGTGCTACACCTGCCCCCATACCTCCTCCCTCACCCCCATCCCAGGCCCCAAGAAGACTTTCCACATCAAGCAGATGTTCACCTGCACATCTGCCAATGTGGTATACTGCATCCGCTGTACCCGTTGTGGCCTCCTCTACATAGGGGAAACCAAGCGGAGGCTCGGGGACCGCTTTGCAGAACACCTACGCTCAGTTCGCAATGAACAACTGCACCTCCCAGTCGCGAACCATTTCAACTCCCCCTCCCATTCCTCAGACAACATGTCCATCCTGGGCCTCCTGCAGTGCCACAACGATGCCACCCGAAGGTTGCAGGAACAGCAACTCATATTCCGCTTGGGAACCCTGCAGCCCAATGGTATCAATGTGGATTTCACAAGCTTCAAAATCTCCCCTCCCCCTACCGCATCCCAAAACCAGTCCAGCTCGTCCCCGCCTCCCCAACCTGTTCTTCCTCCCACCTATCCCCTCCTCCCACTTCAAGCCACACCCCCATCTCCTACCTACTAACATCATCCCGCCCCCTTGACCTGTCCGTCCTCCCTGGACTGACCTATCCCTTCCCTAACTCCCCACCTACACTCACCTTTACTGGCTCCATCCCTGCCTCTTCAACCTGTTTGTTTCCTCTCCACCTACCCTCTCCTCTATCCATCTTCTATCCGCCTCCCACTCTCTCCCTATTTATTTCAGAACCCCCTTCCCCTCCCCCTTTTCTGATGAAGGGTCTAGGCCCAAAACGTCAGCCTTTCTGCTCCTATGATGCTGCTTGGCCTGCTGTGTTCATCCAGCTCTGCACCTTGTTGTCTCGGATTCTCCAGCATCTGCAGTTCCTACTATCTCCCTACACAATGACCTGGTACTATCAGACTTCTGCTCTGAGTACATTTGTTTTTAGGAATTCTAGCCTACTAACCACATTGTAAGATTCCTGTCTAAAGCACTTGCTTATCCATTACAAAGTTTTGTGTGTGGTCGCCTCTTTGTCAATTGTTCCACAAGTAAATGGAGACCTCAGAAAGACACACACCCTCATTTCTGGTTTTTAAACAATGCTGCTTATATCAGTATATTTGTACACAATACTCCACAGAGTCAATATAGTGTGAAGCTGGAGGAAAACAGCAGGTCAGGCAGCATCCAAGGAACAGGAAAGTCAACGTTTCGGGTTTACACCCTTCATCAGGACTCGGGAGAGGGAAGGGAGCTGGAAAATAAATCGGGGGGTTGGGGCTGAGGGAAGGTAGGCGTGTTGGTGATGGGTGGATGCAGGTAGGGGGTAGTGGAGATTGGTCAATGGGAAGGGTGGGGCGGATAGGTGGGAAATTGTCAGGTCGAGGAGGTGGGGATGAGAGGGAGGTTTGAACAGGGGATAAGGCCGGGGGTGGGGAGATTTTAAAACAGGTCAATTCTGTGTTGAGGCCATTGGGCTGCAAACCCCCGAGGCAGAATATGAGGTGTTGTTCTTCCAGTTTGTGTGTGGTGTCATTGTGACACTGGAGGAGGCCCAGGATGGACATGTCATCAAGGGAGTTGGAAGGGGAGTTAAAATGGTTGGCAAGTGAAAGGTATTGTTGATTATAGCGTACAGATCACAGATACTTCGTGAATTGGTCACCAAATCTACACTTGGTCTCACCGATGTCGAGGAGGCCACATCGTGAACAGCAGATAGAGTAGACCAGGTTGGAGAATGCACAAGTGAATCCCTGCCAGATTTGGAAAGATTGTCTGGGGCCTTGGATGGAGGTGAGGGGCAGGTGTAGCACTTCCTGCAGCTGGAGGGAAAGGTACCAGGGGTGGTGGTGTTAGTGGGGGATGTGAAGTGGATGAGGGAGTCACGGAGAGAGCAGTCCCTACAAAAGGCAGACAGGGGTGGGGAGGAAAATATCTCTTTGGTGGTGGGGTCGGATTGTAGGTGGCAGAAGTGGCAGGGAATTATGCACTGGATGTGGAGTTGGTGGGGTGGTATGTGAGGAGCAGAGGGACTTTGTCCTTATTTTTGATGGGGCAAAGGGGGTTTGAGGGCAGAAGTATGGGAAATACAAGAGATGCGGTTGACAGCATTTTCAATCAACAGCAGGGGGAATGTTGTTTGGGTCTTGAAGTAGGAGGACAACTGGGAAATCCAGGAATGGAACGCTCCATCTTGGGAGCAAATGCGATGGAGGTGGAGGAATTGGGAGTATGGGATCACGTTCTTGCAGGAGGGTGGGTGAGAGCAGGTGTAGTAGCAGGTAAGTTCTTAGGAAGGGTCACTGGACCCGAAACGTTAACTCTGATTTTTTTTCTTCACAGATGCTGCCAGACCTGCTGAGCTTTTCCAGCAACTTCTGTTTTTGTTCCTGTGTTCGAGAGCAGGTGTAGTCCAGGTAGCTGTGGGAGTCAGTGGGTTTGTAATAGCAGTCTGTATTGAAGCCGTTACCAGAGATGGAGACAGAGAGGTCCAGGAAGGGGAGGGAGGTATTGGAGATGGTCCAGGTGAATTTGAGGTTGGGGTGAAAGGTGTTAATAAAGTTGATGAACTGTTCAAGTTCATGGAAGCATGAGGCAGCACCAATACAATCATCAATGTAGCGGAGGAAGAGGTAAGGGATAGTGCCAGTGTAACAGCGGAAGAGGGACTGTTCCACATATCCTACGAAGAGGCGGGATAGTTCGGACCCATACAGGTGCCCATAGCCACACCTTTAGTTTGTAGTTTGTATGGCCGCAACATAGAATTCACTAGCTTCAAAGTCACCCCACCCCCGGCCTCATCCCATGTCCAACCCTCCCTCTCATCCCTGTCTCCTTGATCTGACACTACCTGTCCATCTTCTCTCCCACCTATCCGCTCCACCCTTCCCACTAAACAATCTCCACTACCCCTTCCTGCATTCACCTATGACCATCCCACCTACCTCCTCCCCAGGCCTACTTCCCCAATGTATGTCCCAGCTCCCTTCCCCCTCCCAAGTCTCGATGAAGGATGTAAACACAAAACGTTGACTTTCCTGCTGTTCTGATGCTGCCTGACCTGCTGTGTTCCTCCAGCTCCACACTGTATTGATTCTGACTCCATATCTGCAGTTCTTGCTAACTCCACACAGATTCTCTGATACAGGAAATGGGGATGAATTTGATTGATAGCAGATCAAGTAAGATCCTGAAAAAAAAGCTCTCATCCTTGTTTTTGAACCTCTCTATGGCCTTGTTCATCCCTGTCTTCCAGAATGCCCTGAGATATCTATGTTCTTCTAAATCTGGTCTCCAGTGAATTCTCAATTATAATTCTTACATCCTTGGTGAATGTGGCTTAACCCCAAGCTCTCGAAACCCTTCCCTACATTTCTGCACTTCACTACCTCACTTCCTTCCTTAAAAACACTTCTGAAACTTACTCTTTGACCTTGCTTTTGAAGCTTCTGAATTTATCTCTCCTTATAATAAACAAAGAACTGTAGATCAGAAACAAGATCTTTCTCCGAGGTTGTTGACATGCTCGCCGAGCCGGTGGGTTTGGTTGCAAACGTTTCGTCACCCTGTTAGATAACATCGTCAGTGCACCTCTGGTGAAGCGTTGGTGTTCTGTCCCGTTTGTTATTTGTATGCCTCGGTTTGCTGGGATGGTTGGTATTACTTCAGTTTTGTTTCTCAGTGCTTTGTACACAGGGTCTAATTCAATGTATTTGTTGATGGAGTTCCGATTGGAAAACAGGCCTCCAGGAATTCCCTGGCGTGTCTCTGTTTGGCTTTTGCAATTATCGATGTGTTGTCCCAGTCGAATTTGTGTCCCTCATTGTCCGTGTGTAGTGAGACAAGTGAGAATTGGTCCTGTCTCTTGGTGGCTAGTTGGTGTTCATGTATCTGTATAGTCAATTTTCTTCCAGTTTGGCCTATGTAGTGTTTCTCACAGTCCTTGCATGGTATTTTGTGTATTATCCCAATTTTGCTGGTTTTGGTAATGGGGTCCTTTACGTTCGTTAATAGCTGTTGTAGGGTGGTTGTCGATTTGTGAGCTACTCTGATACCTAGAGTTCTAAGTAGTCTTGCAGTCATCTCTGAAATGTCCTTGATGTACGGTAGGGTCATAACTGATTCTAGTCGTGTTGTGTCTTCCTGTAGTGGCCTGCCTCGGAGGTAACAGTGGATTGTGCTTTTCAGGTATCCATTCCTTTTGAAGACTCCGTATAAGTGTTCCTACGCTGCTTTGCATAGTTCTGGATTGCTGCGATGTGTTGTGGCTCGTTTAAATAGTGTCCTGATGCAACTCTGTTTGTGGGCGTTAAAGTTTCTCGAAAACTTTAAAGATCTTTCTCCTTTTGCTCCTCCTGCTTTCTTCAGGCGAAGGGTATGGCCATGGGTCCCAGATGTGCCTGTCTCTTTGTAAGGTTCATAGAACACTCCCTGTTCCAATCCTACTCAGGTCCCTGTGCACAACTCATTCTCCGGTAAATCAACAACATCATCAATGCTGCTTCCTTCTTTTGCTCGGAATTGGAAAAATTTATCAATTTTGCATTGAATTTCCATGCTGCCCTCACCTTCACCTGGTCCATTTCCAACTCCTCCCATCCCTTCCTTGACATCTGTTTCCAAATTTGCAGATAGGTTTGCCACCAATACCCACTGCCAACTCACCCCAATTCCCACTTTTACCTGAACAATACATCTTCACATGTTGTTTCCTGTTGGGACTCCATGCCACTCTCCCAGTTTCTTCGGCTCGATCGAATCTGTTCCAATGCTGCAACGCTCCATTGGTTTTGGGGGGCGGGGGGAGTCCTTCAAGAATGTACCAGGGATTCCCCACCACCATGGTTGACAGGACCTCAGCCATGTCCAACTCATCTCCTGCACTTCTGCCCTCACCTGTTCCCTTCTCTCCCACAACAATGAGAGGGTCCCTCTACTCCTCACTTACATCCCCAACAGCCTCTACTTCCAACAGACTGTAAGCTGCTGTTTCCATCACCTCCAAAGAGATGCCACAACAAAACACATATTATCCTCTGAGCAAGGGTCACCGGACTTGAAGCATTAACTCTGATTTCTCCACAAATGCTGTCAAATCTGCTGTGTTTTTCCAGCAATTTCTGTTTTTCTTTCTTAAATGCATAGGTGTCCCATATTTAACAAGATGTTAATGAGTTTTAAAAGTATCTCTGAATGCTTATCGGTTTTTAAACCAGATTCAGCTAAAAGACACAAGTCAAGAGTATGATAGAATAATTCCCTCTTGCCTGAATGGGTGCAGCTCCAACAACACTCAAGAAGCTCAACACCATTCAAGACAAAGCAGGCACTTGTTTGGCACCACGCCCACAAGCATTCACTCGGTTCACCACTGATGCACAGTAGCAACAATGTGTACCATCTACAAGATGTGCTGGAGAAATTCATCAAAGTTCCCTATGTAGCATCTTTCAAAACCACAACCACTGCCACCTAGAAGGACAAGAGCATCAGATACATAGGAACACCACCACCTTCAAGTTCCTCTCCAAGCTACTCCCTGACCTTGGGAATAAATCACCGTTCTTTCAATGTAACTACGCCAAAATCCTGGAACTTGCACACTAACAGCATTGTGGGTGTATCTACATCAAATGTTCTGCAGCCTTTCAAGAAAGTAGCTCATCACTGCCTTCTCAAGGGCAAAGAGAAATGGGTAATAGTGACTCCAAATCCCATGTTTTTTTTAAATCCCTTCATTTCCAATGATATATCCCCAAACAAGTGCAAGAGTTGGAACACTTGTGCTTTTACCTCCTCCTTCCTACTTCCAGGCCCTTAAGCAGCTTTTCTAAGTGAAATACTCGTATATCTTTTAATTCAGTGTGTGGTCTGAGCTGTTCACAACACAATCCCTTTACACGAGGGAGCCAAATTACATCACATAATTCATTTACTAATTGTACCTCCATTTAGTCTTTAAGCTAACACAGATCTTCCAGCCACATACCATTTAGCTCACCCTCGCATTTCCACCCTGACTGCACTACTCCAATGAAACTCAGCGCAAGCTCAAAAACATTACCTCGCTTTCAACACCAGCAATTTGCAGACTCCAGACTCAACATTGCATTTAATCATTTCAAATTGTAACTGCTGCTCCATTTTTTTCAGGTATCAGCAGTTGCAATGATTCTGTTATTGCAACTTCCTTTAGATACATCTTTGGTTTCTGTACTTGTACCCTTACCTTAAACTGCTGACCCTTTCGTCAATTAATCACTCCTGCTTTCTACCCTATCACTGACTCCTGCTAAGGTGAGAATGGAACAAAGCGTAGGAGGGCCTGTACTGACAGTTAGCTTACTCAGAATAATTATTCATAGTTAGTAACACTGACATCTACCCACTCTGTTGTACGCAGCAACCCAGAAAGAGTCGTTCATGCAAGATAATGGTAGCTCAAGTAAGAGGTAAACACAGAGGGATGGATTTGTACAGCCCAATTTCAGCCAGAACGAAAACAGCCTATGACAATGTTAACAGTACAGCCTAACATCCTGTCTCCATTTCCAACATCGCCAATTTTCCTGAAGATAGCATGGAACAGAGGTATGCGTGCATTCCTAGACAGGCCAATTAATGTTGGTAAGAGCATGTTAAAAATCCAACTTGGCAACAATTTTGAATCTTGCCAGAGGCAATTAATGATCAGTGCTGTCTGAAGTAGACCAGTTGCTGGCATGTGAGGACCCTGTCAGGGATGAGTCATAGAAGCCAGAAAACCTAACCTTTCGAGTGGTAGAGGTCACACATTTAGACGTTACTCTTAAAGAACGCTTGGTGAGTTATTGTAGTGCATCATACAGACAGTACACACTGCTATCAACGTGTGTTGGTAGTGGTGGGAGTGAAGGTTTAAGTGTTGATTAGAACATTGATCAAGTGGACTGTTTTGTCCTGGATTGTGTTGAGATACTTGATTCATGTAGAAGCCAATTTCAACCAAGCAAGAGGACATTAGTCCTGAGAGTTGATCCAATTTGATTTGACTAGTTGTTTTTCAACCTGAGAATGCCTGAGCAATGTTTCACATTGCTGTATCAATACTAGTGTCAGACCAGGAGCAGGAGACAGACTTTTATGAATCACTAGTTAGACCTTAGCGAGATAAATTGTGGATAATTCTAGGCAGTATATGACAGGACAGATATCAAAACCATAGAAAATGCATATAGTATATTTACTAAAGGTTTACCAAGGAAGTGTGATTTATAGGATGAGAGGAATGAAAAGTTAGAACTGTTTTCCATGTAATGGTGAAAATTCAGAGGTGATAAAACAGACGTTTCCAAGATTAGAAGGATTTTTGGCTTTTTGAACATACATTTGATCACCTCTGAATTTTCTCAGCAACTAGAAACAAGACAGAACAAATTCCCGACTTGTTAAATCAGAGCTGGTACCTGGAAGCTCGATGGATGCTTGTCCTGGCCATCATGCAACTGCTTCTTCTGAACAATGTCTCTGCATTCTCCATGGCTACCATTCTCCTCAATCTTTCATCCAAGACTGGCAAATCACCAGGCTCATCATATCATCAAGCCTGCTCTCGGATCAATTCAGTCACCACTTCAGCCCTTCAGCACTTTACTTTGGATGTCAGGGACGCCTACAACATGCATGACTCAACATGTTTCTGCTGGTTGACTTTGCACACCAGGACAGATGCGCGTCTTGTGCATCTGCATTGGATACTTTTGTCATAACATTGACACACACGGCATGTAGATCTTAGCTTGCTTTCTTTGTGTTCACGAACATTACTGCTGACATCGAGGCTGCCAACCTCTGTGAGAGTAATGTTGCTTTCTTAACACATAATGTCTTTAGTGCTCAGTTACAGGCTATCAGACTCTATGGCTTGCATTGCTTTCTCATGCAAAAGGAGAGGCAGACAATTTGTGATGGTGGTGGGATCGAAACAATTAATCTATCATTCGAAAGGGACTGGACATGTCACTGGACGGTATCACGACACATCAACATTGCACCTGCAGCATGTGCCAATGGTTTACACAATAAACACACCACATGTGCTTCATGCAAATAGTCATGTGCTAAATGCAAAATTCAAAGGGAGAAGTCTTTAGTGGGTTGAAGGGGGACTACAGTCAGTCAGAGGTGCCGCCACAGTCAATCAAAGGGCTTAACCTATTCCAGACCGGGAGCTTGGCCATGATCAGTCAGACACTTGGTCCTACCTGAGTCCAGGGATCTGTGAGCTTGCAGACCTTGGATTGGATTGTGCTTAATCCAGCAGGTCAACTGTAACCAGTCCAGTGTTTGCAATAAGTTGGTTGGGGTATCGTTGAGGTCTCAGTCCAGGGTTTGGGTTGTGTTCAGTTGAGGTTGACCTACCAACTCAGCCCTGGGATGGGCCATAGTAAGGCATGGGAGTTTGTTCAGTATCAGGGGAGTCCCAGAGAAAATGAGCTCTTCAAGTCTGAGCTTCATTATAATGGGTCTGTAAGGGAATAGCCACTGGGATTAGGGGTAATTGCAGATAGTAAGCTACAATCGCATAGTGAATAGGGAGCACTGAAAGCTTGGGAATTGAGAGTTTCAAGCATGTCACATTAACTCCAGCTGCTACATGGGATGGTATAGGGCTAACGAGGGAATGGGAATTTCCAAAGTCATGGGCTTTGGGTGTAAAGTAGAATACAGCAGATTGCAGCGAATAGTGAATAGTTATGTAAAGAAGCTATACCAAAAAAGGGGCAAGTTGAAGAGTGATCAAGGCCATGGAAAGGCAGCCTGAAAGAGAAAATGAAGAATGGGGGGATCTTAATGTGTCACAGACAGAAGCTAAAAGTTATTTACACTAACACGAAGTTGGAAACTTGCTACATTGGATTGAATGTAAACTGCACAACAAATATATAAAATGACTGACCGTGTGCAAAGTGGACAGAATAAATTGCTACTTCTTTCTTTGAGGTTGGAATAAAAAGCTTGTAATTTGAGGTCTTGCTGGGGCAATCACAGTAATCCTGACTCCACTGATTCAGTCATGCCACTCATCTGGTTTCATTTTGCACTTCATCAGCTTTCATACATTTTCTAAGGATGCAGAATGAAAATTGTGGCCTCAGCAATCACAAGCATTACATTATATGCAATAATTGCCTTCCCATTATGTCAGCTGAGCAACTGTCATCAGAATAATGCACTTAAAAGTGAAACCTGAAGTTCCCTTTTCACAACCACATTCCTTAGCAAGCACTGGAAGACAATGCATTTCAGCTTTTTGCAGCTTTTTACACTAGTTTGTAGGTATTTGTAACAAAACTGATCAGGTATGTTATGACATGAGTGGTGCAGGTGGGACTTGAACTCAGACCTCTAGTCAAAATGTAGGGATGCTACTTCTACACCACAAAAGCTCTCTTCAGGCTGAACTGTAAGCATGCAAGGACACAGGCTGTGATTTGATAAGGAGCCCTTTCTTTTAGGGTGCTATCATGGTGGCTTACAGTCAGAAATCCAGTTATAATATAGCATGAAAATGTAGCATTGATTGTGCAATTTAAAATAGGATTACGTCCCCTATGTCAGACGTCCTTTTGGAGATTGACAATGATCTCCTTGAGAAAGCTCCATGCCACTGTTTATAGGCAGAACCATGAGGCTTCATGGTGATGGATGTGAGGTCTTAGGATCTCCATCAATAAGATTGTGTTATCTTTTTGATAATGCCCACAGATTATCTGCTCACGGAACTCCAATGGAGAATATTGTGACTGGATCGTTGTGGCTTTGCTGTTACTCTGAAGACAAAGTAAAAGGAAACAGTGGTGAGGACATTGTCAGAAAGCCCAACAAGAATAGCAGACCCTGGCAGCTGCTGTACGGCCCCCAGAGGGAAAACAAGCAGGTGAAGATCTTTCGAGGAGGTGGGTGCAAATGATGACACCCAGAAATCCAGGCCTTACCCTCATTTTCTTCGACTGTCTAAAAGATAATGCAGGCACCAATTAAGGATGCCCCACCTCATCATTTCTGTAGGACTTACACTCAGGAGGACAGGGTGGCAATCCCATCCTGGTACGTGCCACAGCCATAGACACCCTGAATCTTTATGCCAGTGGGTTATTTCAAGAAACAATTGATGACCTGTGTGGCATCTTCCCGTGCTGAATTCACAAATACATCCAGAATGTTACTGTGGCCATTTTCTTCACAGCACAGCTCTTCATATCCTTCTCCCCATTATGACAAGAGTCATGAAACGTGGACACTGGGATTCTCCATCATCTCTGGCTTCCCCCCAGGGTACGATCAAGTGCACTCATTTTGCTTTGAGAGTGCCCTATCATCAACCTGCAGAAATTACCAATAAACACATGATTGTTGAAGTTGTATGTGACCATCGATGGTGCAATCTGGAGGTTTTGCATCAGATGTCCTGGGAGTGCCATGTTGTGTATGTAGAGGAGAACTCACAAGTTCCTGCTTTCTTCCAAGATCCTCAGAAGACAAAGGATACACCTTCCAAACAAAACTCATGACACCTTTAAGAAACCCTTATACTGATACAGCATGAAGATACAAAGCTGTGCTCGCTTCAGCCAGGGCTGTAGTGGAACAGATCATAGGCCTCATTAAGATTTTGATTTGATACCTGGACCACCTCTGATAGGGCCCTGCAGTATAGCCCAGGCCGTATGCTCCATATCACTGTGAAATGCTGTACACTTCACAAATGGAGCTGACAAAGTGGGATTCATGGATGAGAACAGGGCTTTGACCAGGAAACCCATCCAACTCAGTAAGACAGGCAGTACATCTTCAATCCTGAAAGGTCAGAGAGAATCTCATTGAAAACTGCTCCCAGAGTGAATGAGCTGGGTTTGGACTTTCTTTACTTGTTTGGTACAAAGGACATGGGGTCCTTTGTATTTTCTCTGTGCTTGAACTCTTGTGTTGTTAATAAATGTCTCCTTATGCATATGATTGAAGTATGACTATTTTCAGCTAATCCCACTTTCAAGTATATATTTCCAAATGATCATACAGGGAAAAAGAAAGCAGCAGTCAGTGAGACAGTCACAAACATTGCATGGTCTAAGGTTAAGGAGCTCTTAAGGCATCTCTCAGGATTTGATAGCTGATACCTCAGCACAGGGACGTAGGGCTTGAGGAGCAGTTGAGAACTCTGCGTGTGTACTTGATGGAGTTTAGAAAGATGAGGGGGATCTCAATGAAATGTAGAAAATACTGAGGAGCATGATTAGAGTGGATATGGTGAAGATGTTTCCACTAGTAAGAGAGGCTAGGACCCAAGGGCACAGTCTCAGAATGAAGGGATGAACTTTTAGAACTGAAATGAGGAGGAATCTCTTTCAGCCAATTGATGATGAATCTGTGGAAATTATTGCCACAGAAGGTTGTGCAGTCCAAGTTATTGAGTGTCTTTAAGACAGAGATAGATAGATTCTTGAGTAGTAAGGGGATCAAGGACTATGGGGACAAAGCAGGAGAATGAGGTTGAGAAATATATCAGCCATGATTGAATGGCAGAGCAGACTCAGTGGGCAAAATGGATTTGTCTTGTATGAAAACTGTCCTAGGAAATTATGGCATTTGTGGCTTATTCAATTATTCAAAATTCGTTATAGCTTTCTGGACTTGTGTAAGTCTCCGCCAATACTTTTGATGTGAACATTATAATTCAATGCCAATCATCAAACTTCCTGATTTTGCGTCAATTTTATTTTTGCCACAACTACAATTGTTTTCTTGATTATCACTGTATTGCCAAATTGCAAACAACTTCCTTCATTAATTTATTTTGATGTCTCCTTCTACATCTAGTTTGCTTCTTTAAGGAGGATGCAAGGAGGCTTCCAGGTCATTTAGACAACTAGAGTAAGTGGGCAAACACATGGCAGATACAGTACAATGTGGCTAAATATGAAATTATCCACTTTGATGTGTAAAACAGAAAGAATGAGTATCATTTAAATGGTGATATATTGGGAAGTGTGTATGTACAAAGGAATCTGGATGTCCTTGTACACCAGTCAATGAAATTAGACAGGGAGCTACAGCAATCAATTAGGAAGGCAGTAGTATGTTGGCTTTCATTGCAAAAGGACTTGAGTTCAGATGTATGAATGTGTTACTGCAGTTGGATGGAGCCTTGGTGAAACCACACCTAGAGTACTGTGTGCAGTTTTTGTCTCCCTATGCAAGAAAAACTATATTTGCCATTGAGTGAGTGCAACAGAGGTTCACTAGGCTGTATCTGGGGATGGCAAGACTGTCCTATATGGAGTCATTGGTTCGACTGGGTTTGCATTCACTAGAATTTAGAAATATCAGAAGGGATCTGATTTGTTTTGAAACATAAAATTTTAACAGTCTGGACAGAATAAATGCAGGGAGGATATTTTCCCTGGTTGAGAGTCTAGAACACAGTCTCAGAATATGGAGTAGACCATTTAGGACCGTGATGAGGAAACATTTCTTCCACAGAAGGGTGTGGAGGCCAAGTCACTGAATATCTTCAAGAAAGAGACAGATACATTTTTGTTTAGGTGTTAAAGGCATCAATAGGTTAGGGGAGAAAGCAGGAATATGGCATTGAGATAAAGGATCAGCAATGATCATACTGAATGGCGGAGCACGCTTGAAGGGTCGAATGGTCTACTCCTTTTCTTTGTTTCTATGATAGTGTATTGTCTTCTTTCTTGGTTGAATAATAAAAAAGGACTGGATCTCCCTCTTTTGCGATAAAATGTTGTGGTGAGTGCCATTCCAATGATATAGCTGTCTGAGATAGTCAGGCTCAATTTGTCTCAAATATGACTGTGACACCATCTTATCCTTATTCAATTTCACTCCATCCTCTCCCAAATTGAGCAAATGGAAAAATAAAACACAACAGAAAACTTATCTCTTTGTGTTCACAGCATAAAATCAGGAGGTAGGACCTGGGGGCAAAAAATATAGCATCTCTAAATCACAAACTCAAAGGCATAGTCCTGCTTGTCTGGTTTTTTTTTTCACATAAATGTCATGGTCAAATCTGTTCTTTCTTCATTGAATATGCGCCAGAAGAGAATATTCAAATGCACTCCCTATTTTTTCTGGCAATAATAATGGTGCACCAGGGAGTTCACCATATTTACTTAAAAAACTTTGTCACAGACAAATTGTTTGGGGTTTGTGCTAAAGGGTAAGTACCTATGTGAAGAATATCCAGACCTGAACTTCAAATTCTATGTAGAATATCATCCTAGTAGATGTGGGTTTCAGCATCTTTTATTTCAACCTCTGACTCACATTTTGTCTGAAATTCCCCCATTGCTTTGTGATCATGCTGATCAATACTCAGAATGACGGACTATTACAGGACTAGGAGATGTTTAAGAATTTGCTGATAAATGAGGCAGTTGACCATAACTTTAATTTCAGAGCCTGCCCACCTCACTGACAATCTGTTTCAAGCAGTAGTGATATGTGAATTTTGAAATGCATTTCACTGAAATCACAGCACTCCAACCAAATATAGAACAGACTCTTGTAAATACAATTTCCCATCAAGGAACCTCAGTCGCTAGAAGCATATATTATAAATCTGGCTGCAGGTGGGATGTGGCTTTCCAGTAACTGAAGCACTTGGCTTCATGAACAATATTAAACATTTATTTTTGTAAAATAAATCAAAATGGCATTGTCGGTTGCTGAGTAAAGTCGTAGTCAATTCAGAAACTAGAATTTGGTGGCATTACAAATAAGATACTTTAAAAGATAGTTATGTTTTAAAACAGACAGGGAGACAACGGCCTAGTAGTATTAGCCTAGATTATTAATGCAGAAACCCAACTACTGTTCTGGGGACCCAGGTTCAAATCCCACCAGGGCAGATGATTGAATTTGAATTCAATGAAAAATCAGAAATTTTAAAAGTCCAAGGATGACCATGAAACCATTATTGATTGCCAGGAAAAAAACCATCTGGTACACTAATGTCCTTTAGGGAAGGAAATCTGTCATCCTTACCTGCTCTGCCTGACATGTGACTCTAGACTGATTCTTAATTGCCCTCTGGGCAATTAGGAATGGGCAATAAATGCTAGCTAGAAATGCTCACATCCCACAAGTAAATAAAAAAAAACAAAGTATGAAATGAATTTGTGTGGAGGAGAGTTGATAGTGTTATAATTCTGCTGAAGAAAGGCCCATGAGATCTGAAACCAAAATCTGTTGAAAATCAAGTGACATTTTCCACACTTTGATGCAACTTTTTTTTTCAGATACAGAGATAGAGGGACACAGATGATTTACTGCTGTGAAGAGAGGACTTTCTATTGTTACAAAGAGGCGGGTGAAATGTTTCTGTGTTAAGTGCAGAGTAGAATGCTTGTCGAAGGTGGATTTATGTTTGAACTTGACCAAACTTCTCTAGATATAGAGATAGTAGGAACTGCAGATGCTGGAGAATCCGAGACAACAAGGTGCAGGGCTGGATGAACACAGCAGGCCAAGCAGCATTGGCCTGCTGTGTTCATCCAGCCCTGCACCTTGTTCTCTAGATATAAGCAAGGTCTCACATGTTGACTGCAAAATGTTGAAGAACTGGCTAAGTACATAAACCATGAGGAGGACAGGGGTCATGACCAAAATCTATTGAATATTGCTGAAAAGAGAGACATAATGTGAAAGGTTTTTTTTTAGTTTTGTGTATTGCATTCATTTGGACAAACACAAAAAAGCCATAGTTTAAACTATCCCAACAACTTTTACTACATGAGAAATGAGTGCCGATTAGATGGTAAGTCCACTTTGATTTTCCAAGGCCTTGCCATGGAAAAAGGCAACAGGAAAATAGAGTCCCCAGATTCCAGGTAATTTAACAAACTGTCAAGACTTGAACAAATTCCTTATGTTTACAGAGAACTAGTCCCTTTGTAGGAATGCATGTCATGTTTAGCAAGCAAAAATGAATCATGCTATGAGTTCAACAGATTTTCTTAACTTGGTAGCTAGCCAAATTATTAGCAAAGTCAGGATTGTCCAGCAGGTGCTTAATCACATTTAACAACACATGTTTTGTTTCAGATTTTGCAAGCATGAAATGATCAAGGACAATCTCCGATGTGTCTATTATGAACAAGTTAATTTGTTTGTTAGAAGCTAATGTACCCCTGTATTCCTATACTTGAGTATGAGACAATAAATCTAATTCTAATTTTAAGAATGAAATGCTTTGAAGGAAAATGGCTCAGCCACATCCAACACTAATATCATGGAGCTACAGGGAACAGTGTGTTCTTGGACATTGATCAAACTTCAAAATACAGAAGCAGTTGCTCTTTCTAGAAAAGGAATAGACAAGCCCGAACTGAATAAAAGGACGAGTAAAATAAATTGAAACAAATTTGTAAACTGGCTGAAAAAAAGTATGCTAAATGAAACATCTTCAAACAAAATTTTAAAATATCAAAGAAATTTGTAACTTTGTACTTACAGTGCTTAGTGCTGGCACTTTCACAACCCTGAGCTTCAAAGAAATTGAAACAGGTTTAATAGTGCTTTTGAAGTTTAAACGTTCTGCCAAATGCCAGGCCCCACATCCCTGTCACCATATTCCTACCTTTTCTTTTCCAATACCAGCCTATTTTCCTAATTTAGAGTTCCCATGCTGAAGATATCCCAGGGCTATTCTAATCCATGTTTTCATTTTGAAATAGAAACAGTTGCCCCTGCCTCCTGCTCACAACACACACCTCTGGAACCGTCACTTTCTTCTGAGCTCCAGTGCTAGATCGGATCAGGGAAGTTACTTTAAGCCTAGTGCAGATGGATCCACATTAAGCATGCAGACGTAGAACCAGAAATTGGATCAGAAATTGGCTAGCTGTGAGAAGACAGAGGGTGGTGGTTGATGGGAAATGTTCATCCTGGAGTTCAGTTACTAGTGGTGTACCTCAAGGATCTGTTTTGGGGCCACTGCTGTTTTATAAATGACCTGGATGAGGGCGTAGAAGGATGGGTTAGTAAATTTGCGGATGACACCAAAGTCGGTGGAGTTGTGGATAGTGCAGAAGAATGTTGCAGGTTACAGAGGGACATAGATAAGCTGCAGAGCTGGGCTGAGAGGTGGCAAATGGAGTTTAATGCGGAAAAGTGTGAGGTGATTCACTTTGGAAGGAGTAACAGGAATACAGAGTACTGGGCTAATGGTAAGATTCTTGGTAGTGTGGATGAGCAGAAAGATCTCGGTGTCCATGTGCATAGATCACTGAAAATTGCCACCCAGGTTGATAGCGTTGTTAAGAAGGTGTACAGTATGTTAGGTTTAATTGGTAGAGGGATTGAGTTTCGGAGCCATGAGGTCGTGTTGCAGCTGTACAAAACTCTGGTGTGGCCGCACTTGGAGTATTGCGTACAGTTCTGGTCACTGCATTATAGGAGGGATGTGGAAGCATTGGAAAGGGTGCAGAGGAGATTTACCAGGATGTTGCCTGGTATAGAGGGAAGGTCTTATGAGGAAAGGCTGAGGGTTTTGAGGCTGTTTTCGTTAGAGAGAAGAAGGTTAAGAGGTGACTTGATAGAGACATACAAGATGATCAGAGGATTAGATAGGGTGGACAGTGGGAGCCTTTTTCCTCGATTGGTGATGGCTAGCACAAGGGGACATAGCTTTAAATTGAGGGGTGATAGATATAGGACAGATGTCAGAGGTAGGTTCTTTACTCAGAGAGTAGTAAGGGCGTGGAATGCCCTGCCTGCAACAGTAGTAGACTCGCCAACTTTAAGGGCATTTAAATGGTCGTTGGATAAACATATGGATGATAATGGAATAGTTTAGGTTAGATGGGCTTCAGATTGGTTTCACTGGTCGGCGCGACATCGAGGGCCGAAGGGCCTGTACGGCACTGTAATGTTCTATGTTCTATGTTCTATGTAATGGTACAGGGAATGGAGGAGCCACTAGGTGCTTGGTACAGGTTAGCGTCTTCGGGATAGTGGAGCCACTTTGTTTTTCACCTGAGCTAACTATTTGGTACTGAGTGCAAGGGAAATACTTGATGGTGAATGAGGAGGATCCTCTCTGTGATTGATATACAGAAACTGGATCATTGTAGCAACATCCAAACTGAATTTCTTTATGTTCACTAAGTTTACATGCATTAATGACGCAATGTCAAGCAAAGTAACATTAAATGGTGCAACATTAAATTAGGACTACCTGCATCCTTATAATTGCTTTTAAGACATTTAAAGCACCAGTCTACTTGGGATTCCTTTACTGTTAACTACTGCTTTAAGAAATTTAGTCCTGTCTCAGCACACATTACCAGGGCTTGAATAGCCTAGGTTTGTGGCTGGTAGAGTCTTTCTTCATAGAGCAGGACATTTAAAAACTAAACTGGGAGGATTGTGACAATATTGGCATAGATTAAATAAGATGAAAAAAACGTGTGGCACAAAGATTGGGACAAAAGGGTCCCAACCCATGGGGCACTGACACTAGTACTCAGGAAAGAGAATGCTGTTCCATTAGGACATATTTCATTCGAACCATGCTGGGACTTGTGTCCTGGCAAATCATATAACTATGATCGAAGATAGGGCTTTAAACTAAATAGAGGAGGAAAGGTTCAACTGAACGGAAGCTTAAAAAATCAAAAAGGAAACAAGAGAACAGAGCTGCAGGGTAGTAAGGAGGTAAACAGCAATCAAAGTATGACATGAAGGGGCAGAATATATAAGCAGAGTAGCGCAGCAGAAATTAAAACCAATGTAAGGAAAATGGCAAAAAGTCAAAAATCTGGAGTGTTCCAGCAGATTGTACATCTGCTAATGAAACTCCCTGGTTTAGAAAGAAGCAAGACAGAAAGCAGGAAATTATACGCCAGTTAGTCTACTATCTGTCATTGTGAAAATGCTAGAGCTCATTATTAAATAAGAAATAGGCCATTTAGAAAAGTCCAACAGAATCAAACAGAGCCAACATGATTTTGTGAAAAAGAACTCATGTTTGACAAATTTGTTAGTTCTCCAGGACATAACAAGCAAAGTTGATAAAAGGGCACCAGCACATGTAGTGTATTTGGATTTGCAGAAGACATTAGGTAACATGCCCAATAAAAGGTTATTGCACCAGATAGGAGCTCATGGCAATAGGGGTAACGTTTTAGCATGGATTGAGGATTGATTAACACACAGAAGCAGACAGTCGGGATTAATGGGTCTTTTTCAGGATGTAAAGATGTAACTAGCGGAGTACCACAAGGATCCACCCCGCAGCCTCAATCATTTACTATCAAAGTAAATGACTTGGAGGAAGGAGAGAAGGTAATGAATCCAAATTTGCTGATGATACAAAAATAGCTCAAAAGGCATATTGTGGCACATTCAAAAGGAAATGTGCAAGGGGAAATAGATAAGTTTAGTGAGTGGGTAAAAATCTGTCAGATGGAGTTTAGAATTAGGTTTTCTGTCACGTATTCACATGAGCACAATGAAAAAATTTCAAGTAGCAACTTATGATGCCATCCTAGTTACAAAGGTACCTAGGTACAAAATCTGTAATTTAGGAGAGTGTGAGGTTGTACACCTTGGTAGGAAGAATCAAAAAGCAGGTAATAATTTAAATGGAGAAGGACACCTAATGTGCAGTACAGAGATCTGTGTGTTCTTGTGCTTGATACACAAAATGTTAGCGAGCAGATGCAGGGAGTATTTAAGAAACTAAATAGAATTTTGGCCTTTATTGATAGGAGTTTGAAGTCTAAAAATAGGGAAGTCTTGTTACAGCTGTATAGGGCTTTGCTTAGACATAAGCTGTAGTTCTGAGTACAGTTTTGGTCCCCATAATTATGAAAGGCCATACTGGCATTGGAGGCAGTTCAAAAGAGATTCCTGGAATGGAGAAGTTGACTTATTAAGGACAGTTAAATACATTAGGCTTTTATTCATTAGAGTTTAGAAAAAGAGGAGTGGTCTTATTGAAACATCCTGAGGGTACAGGACAGGGTAAATGTTGAGAAGATGTTTCCACTAGTGGGGAACTCGGAGACATAGTAACAGAATAAGGTGACACTCATTTAATACTGTGATGCAAAATAATTTCTTCTCTCATAGAGCAGTGAATATCTGGAATTCTCTGCTAATCAGCCATCATGTTATTGAATCACAAGGCAGGCTCGATCAGTTGAATGGCCTCCTCTTGCTCCTATTTCTTCTATTCTAAACAATATAATTCTATTTTAAAGAGCTAAAACTTTGGTGATGATTTAGCGCCTGACTTTAGACAAGAATGAAGGAAGTTGATGAGGGTAAGCAGCAGTATGATAGGAACTTTTGGCTTGGAGCCCAGTTAACAGCTGCCAGTACCCAGAGGCCATGTGGTTTCTCAGCAATCAACATTGGTGTTATTGACAAACTTAACCAGACCCAGCGAACTGTCAAATTTTTGGGTCACACCAAAGCCCAGAGTGTGTACAATCTAATAGAGATTTTATAAACGACATGAGGGATGCAAGACTTCAGGACTAAACTAAATAGAATTGTGGAAGAAAGTGAATTGACTTGCAGGGGAAGAAACTTCCATTTACAGTCGTATTGAGACTCTAAGAACTCATGCAGTCTGGGCTTTAAATCTTTATTGTCAGATGATAATTAAGGGTTAAAATGTATGCTGTTGCCTAGACAGTTTGTTTAATGGTGAAATGAGGCAAAAGGGAAATAATATGCTTAGACTTCATGTAGCAGGATAGTTCTTATGATGTTTATAATGTTGTACTTTGGAATTCTTATGGAAAAATCTACTATGGTATTGCCTCGACTGATTTTTAGGGGGTTGGGAGAGGTGTTGTAAATACAAAGCTTTACAAGGTTATGTTTTTAAATGTCCACTTTAAATTTAAAGTGACCTACAAGTATTTACAGTGGGAAATGGTGAATGTACTAATTCTGCCCAGAGCCAGGTCACATGATCCATAACTGAAGCCTGTTGAAAATCAAGAGACAGTATTCAAACCTTAACACAAAAGGGGGGCAGTTTATGTAGAATGATGCAAAACACTTATTGTAATGAAAAAAAAAACAAGCTTTACTGTTGTGTAGAGGGGGCAAACTGCTTTTGTGTTAACAATTGAGCAGAATTGTTGTAAAAGTTGGTTTTCTTTTTAAAAAGGGACAGGATTGATAGAGATAGTAAGAACTGCCGATGCTGGAGTCAGAGACAACACAGTGTGGAGCTGGAGGAACACAGCAGACCAGGTAGCATCAGGGGAGCAGGAAAGTTGACGTTTCGGGTCAGGGCTCTTCTTCAGAAAAATCTAACCCTTTTTTTCTGAAGAAGAGTCCCAATGTCAACTTTCCTGCTCCTCTGATGCTGCCTGGCCTGCTGTATTCCTCCAGCTTCACACTGCGTTATCTATTACAGGATTAATAGAACTTCTCAAGATACAACAAATAAGCCACAGAATTTAATGCCTTCAAGCGATGCAGGTTTGGTATTATTTAATTGGATGAAAAGGTGCCTTCCCACATTTGCCCCTTTCAGGCTGAAAGTGAGAAGGTTCATGGATGGCCCTCTCATCACAATACCAATTAAACAAAAGCCTTTTTCCATTCTCTTCTAGTGTTCAATACTGGGAGGTAGAGCAGTCATCATGTGCAATGCACGAATTGCAAACTCTGTTGAATTTGTTGTAGCTTACACAACTACCCTTTCAAATGTGTTCAGCTTGAGGAATTGAGGAATCTGATTTCAGGAAGGGAACACAGAGAAAGGGTTCTGAGAAAGGGTCACCGGACCCAAAACGTTAACTCTGATTTTTTTCTTCACAGATACTGCCAGACCTGCCGAGCTTTTCCAGCAACTTCTATTACAGCATCCGCAGTTGTTTCAGTTTTTATTTACGTAGTTAGGCAGGCCTTTCACAATGGAGGAAACACTGGGCTTCCACCGGCACTTCAGCCACCAGGGTAGATTCCCATCCCCTGGATGAACTTCTGCCAAAAGGGCTATTGCTGGTGGAGATCTGTTCTATATTGCACCACCTAAGTGGAATAATTTTCAAAGGCTACTAGATGATTTGATCTGGCATAGCAGGGAGTAGTGGGACTGCAAGAAGCCAGAAAATGTCTTGAGTCTTAATTTTGTATTGCAACTTTTCTACCACAAGGACAAGATAAAATAAAAATCTGCTGTGTGGTAAAAATTATACATAATGTTTGAGCTATCTTGATTTTATTTTGTTGGTTACAGCAAAAGTCTTAAAACACGAAAAATCATTCTTGTTGATCGGCCACTGGGAAAGTACTCACTTTCCATTGAACTCATTTTAGGGCTTTCTAGATTGAACAGACAAATGTCATTATTCATCCATCACTCACATTTAAGGAACAACCAACATGAAAAGAATGACAGAATACCTTCAATTTATAAGAGCACAGTGGGTTGAAGCTTTGTAGCAAAAGATGCTTCAAAACATGCCAGTTCCAGCTGAGTGGATATGCAAGCAGCTGTAGCGCAGGTGGAAGTGGCTGAATTTACTGGGCTGAAGTAAGCCCAGTATTCTGCTATTACGAGGGGGCATAGTTTTAAAGTGAGTGGAGGTAGATATTGGGGAGATGTCAGAGGTAGGCTCTTTATTCAGAGAGTGGTAGGGGCGTGGAATGCATTGCCAGAGAGGGCAGTGGTGTCGGCCTCATTAGGGGCATTTAAGCAGCTATTAGCCAGACATATGGATGATAGTATAAGGTAGGGGTGGAGGTTAGATAGACATTAGGATTAGGGTAAAAGTTCGGCACAACATTGTGGGCCGAAGGACCTGTACTATGCTGTACCGTTCTATGTTCTATGTTCTATTCTAGTCTGTCCTAAGAGTGTCACCTCAATTTCCTAACCCTACAAGTTCATCATGCCTGTTCATCCTATTCACACGCACACTACACAGTTCCAAAATCTCGGCATTTCTGGTAAATAGTTACAGTCAAGACATCAAGCCCAACTGTTCTCTCTATGGTAACTAAACAGTTTGTTGTGATTTCCTAGCATTTCTTCATTTCGTTTCAGAATTGCTGTGTTTCTGGGTTTGTTTGTAGTTACTGTCACTTCTGTTTCCAGCATGTCTGACCTGAGTAGATTCTGTTCCCCTATTTACTATAATTTATGATCGTCTAATTTTTCTCGTGTTCTTCTTGTCCATTCCAGCCCTCCATATTTTGTCCATGTCTAATTTTCCAGAATGGTTGTTTACAGAGTCAAGGAGTCATACAGCATGGAAACAGATCCTTCAGTCCAACGAGACCATGCTGAACATAATCCCAAACTAAACTAGTACCACCTGCCTACGTTTGGCCCTTATCCCTCCAAACATTTCTTATTCATGTACTTAGCTAAATGCCTCTTAAACATTGTTACTGTACCTGCGTCCACCACTCCCTCTGGAAGTTCATTCCACACACAAACCACTCGCTATATAAAAATAATGCCTGTCATGTCTTTTAAATCTTTCTCCTCTCATCTTAAAAACATGCCCCCTAGTCTTGAAATCCTCCACTGTGGTGAAACGACACCTGCCATTTACCTTATCTATACCCCTCATGATCTTATAAACCTCTATAAGGTCATCCCACAACCTCTTATTCTCCAGTGAAAAAAGTCCCACCTTATCCAGCCTCGCCTTACACCTTGTAGCGAATTCGGGTAGAGTACTTGTGGATTTGGAGGCAGGAAGTTAGAACTCGGTGCTTATAAAATGAGAGGAAGGAAAGCATTGCATGGTCCCTGTAAAAGATCACTTTTTTTTTCTGCGCTTAGAGATTTAAAATGGATGTCTGTGAGCAGCAGCTTGAAAGTTTGCAAGTACACAGAGAGCACCTGAATTGAAGCATTTAGATAGAAAGGCCATACAGTTAGCAGGCCAAGCAGCAGATTTCTATTTTTTAACCAATTTAGTCAATGAATTTGAACCAGGCACGTAGATACCAAAAACTAATTAAGTTTAAATCTGATGACCCTTTGACAACATAGGACCAATCCTGTTGTAAGAAACATATTATTCAGGGTATAAAAGAAGGGGGGGGCAGTTGAATAAAGCCCCAGAGCTAGCTGCTATCCGCCAAAGCTAATGGCCCTCAGCTCTCAAGAGGGAATCATTAGTTCTCCCAGCCTCCTCTATGTCTTAGAGAAAGCACCATCTAAATAACAATGGTACCATCAGCACACCTAGTTAATATTCCTGACAGAAGAGTCAATGGAGAAGGCACAGAACATCCCGGGAGACACATAACCTGGCTGTAATTTCAAGAGACTAAATTCTATTCTTTTTATACAGCATACCACTAGAATCTAGCTTTATTTAGAAATAGTTAAGAGTTAGAAGGGAATTATTTGATTTGTTAACAGTTTAGTTAATTTGTTCACTGGTACAGTTAGATAAATAAATTGTTACTTGTTCACTTTAAAGGGAGTGTAACCACTAGACGCTGCTGAAAGACAGGTTACACCACTTTGCACACTCCTTTTACAGATTATAGGGAGAGGTGCTCCTCTTTGGGTGTTTTGGGGGTTTTTGTTCTCAGGGTTGGGGGAGGTCAACCTCCACTTTATAATCAATTGGGGGCTTGTGTCCAGGATTTGGACCAATCTGGATAGATTTGAACTGCTTTAGGGTACAAAAGGTGCCAGCAGATTTAAGCAGACTTAGGGACTAGTGTCCCAGATCTTTAAATAAAACCTAAGTGAAAAGTGGAAAATCTGTTTAATTTCGGTTGCTTGTTGTCAATTAAATCAAAAGTGGGGAAATGGCTCTTAACATTACCAAAGAGGTTCTAGGGATTGAAGATGCTTCTAAAATTTGCCAAGATACTTTAGAAAGACAGAAAATGGTGACAGTTTTTGACAGGCCAGAATTGGGTTTAACTAGGGATAATAAAAAAGCTGAAATTGTAATAGAGTTAGCCAAGCATTTAGGTATATCAGAGAAAAAGTCAAGTGCAGTGGAGTTTGAAAAAAGATTAAATTACAAATGAGACAACTGGAGTTAGAGGACAAAGAAAGGGAAAGAAGAGTTCAAGTCAGAAAAGATGATGTTGGAACTTGAAGCAAAATGACTTCAAATGACAGAAGTAAATGTACAAGATAGAAGTGATGATCAGCAAACTCATCATTGCCAACTGCCTGGTAGGTATATATACAAATATGTCCAAACATTACCAGAATATGATGAAAAAGATGAAAAAGCCTTTTTTCATTTCCTTTGAGAAATTGGCTAAACAGATGAACTGGCCAGAGACTGTGTGGGTAATGTTAATTGAGACGGCGGGGTTATTGAGGTGTTTGCAGCACTGTCAAAGGATGTGTAAGCAGAATATGAAGAAGTACTTCCCCTCCCCCTTTACTGAAGAAGGGTCTAGGCCTGAAACGTCGGCCTCTCTGCTCCTATGATGCTGCTTGGCCTGCTGTGTTCATCCAGCCCTGCACCTTGTTGTCTCGGATTCTCCAGCATCTGCAGTTCCTACTATCTCTGATTCAATATGAAGAAGTAAAACAGGTTATTTTCAATGCCTACAAATTGGTACCAGAAGCATATAGACAACAGTTCAGAAATGTAAGAAAGGAACCAGGTCAGACTTATATCCAGTTTGAAAGAATTAAACAGAACAATTTCAATAGATGGATGACAGCATTAAAGAAAGAAAAGACATAGGAGGATCCTAGAGAGATTATTCTGCTGGAGGAGTTTAAAATTTCACTTCCAGAAGTGATAAGAACTCATGTTGAGGAACAGAAATTTAAAACAGCGAGACGAGCTGCAGAGATGGTGGATGCACACACTTTAGGGCGTAAATCGAAATCTAGCTTCCAACAGCAATTTAATTCCATCAGAGATAGAAATTGGGAGAGAGGGAGATATTTCAATGAGAAAGAAAAGGTCGATCACACTGGGAACAGTTTATCACATGTGAAAAATGAAACACAAAGGGATGGAAAAAAGGTGAAAGACCTCACTGCAAAAAGTCACAGTGCTGGTGGTTTAAGAAAGGCACATGGAAAAATGATATGGTAAAAGAGGCTAAACCTGTGGGATTATTTGAAGTAGTAAAGGAAATCCTAAGAGAAGTTGAGGAGCTGCAGGAGAGTGCACAGCCTTGTCACAGGCTGGATGTTGAGACAGCGCCCAATCATTTCAAAGGCTTCACCTGTATGGGTAACACAGTGTGGAGCTGGAGGAATACAAGAGGCCAGGCAGCATCAGAGGAGCCTGTTCCTCTGATGCTGTCTGGCCCTGCTGTGTAACTCCAGCTCCACACTGTGTTATCTCTGACTCCAGCCTCGGCAGTTCTTACTATCTCTGAGCGACATATCTGGGTAAGGCTTACTCAGGTAGAACAGGGGGAGTAGATAAAGAAATTAAAATATTGAGAGATACGGGGCGCTAGTCTGTCTCTAACAGTAAGAGAGGTAAATATTTGCACTACTTCTGAAATATTGCCCGAGAGAGTGGTAAGCTGTGGAATAAATGGAGAGAGGGGTAGTATTTCCCTTGTGTAAGATAAAGCTAGAAAGTCCAATCAAGACTGGGGAAGTGACAGTGGGTGTGATGGAAAAATTGGCTATTCCAGGAATACAGTTTATTCTTGGAAATGATATAGCTGGATCACAGGTGGGAGTGATGCCCATTGTCGTGGAAAAACCAAAAGAAAACGAGGGAACTGAGAAGTTAAAAGAAAAAGACGCTGGAATGTCTCCGGACTGTGTGGTAACGGCCATTAGTTAAACCAAGAAGGGAAAACAAAAGAGAAAGATGCCCACATGTCAATTTGATGATCTAAAGTTAAGCTAACTGCAGAGAAGAATGAGAGAGATAGTAGGAACTGCAGATGCTGGAGAATCCGAGACAACAAGGTGCAGGGCTGGATGAACACAACAGGCCAAGCAGCATCACAGGAGCAGAAAGGCTGACGTTTCGGGCCTAGACCCTTCATCAGAAAAGGGGGAGGGGAAGGGGGTTCTGAAATAAATAGGGAGAGAGTGGGAGGTGGATAGAAGATGGATAGAGGAGAGGATAGGTGGAGAGGAAACAAACAGGTCGAAGAGGCGGGGATGGAGCCAGTAGAGGTGAGTATAGGTGGGGAGTTAGGGAGGGGATAGGTCAGTCCAGGTAGGACGGACAGGTCAAGGGGGCGGGATGAGGTTAGTCGGTAGGAGATGGGGGTGTGGCTTGAGGTGGGAGGAGGGGATAGGTGGGAGGAAGAACAGGTTAGGGAGGCGGAGACGAGCTGGACTGGTTTTGGGATGCGGTCGGGGGAGGGGAGATTTTGAAACTTGTGAAATCCACATTGATACCATTGGGCTGCAGGGTTCCCAAGCGGAATATGAGTTGCTGTTCCTGCAACCTTCGGGTGGCATCGTTGTGGCACTGCAGGAGGCCCAGGATGGACATGTCGTCTGAGGAATGAGAGGGGGTGTTGAAATGGTTTGCGACTGGGAGGTGCAGTTGTTCATTGCGAACCGAGCGTAGATGTTCTGCAAAGCGGTCCCCGAGCCTCCGCTTGGTTTCCCCGATGTAGAGAAGGCCACACCGGGTACAGCGGATGCAGTATACCACATTGGCAGATGTGCAGGTGAACATCTGCTTGATGTGGAAAGCCTTCTTGGGGCCTGGGATGGGGGTGAGGGAGGAGGTATGGGGGCAGGTGTAGCACTTCCTGCGGTTGCAGGGAAATGTGCCGGGTGTGGTGGAGCTGGAGGGGAGTGTGGAGCGGACAAGGGAGTCACGGAGAGAGTGGTCCCTCCGGAAAGCAGTTAAGGGTGGGGAGGGAAAGATGTCTTTGGTGGTGGTGTCGGATTACAGATGGCGGAAGTGTCGGAGGATGATGCGTTGGATCCAGAGGTTGGTGGGGTGGTACGTGAGGACGAGGGGGATTCTTTTTTGGTCCTTATTGCGTGGACGGGGTATGAGGGATGAGTTGCGGGAGATGTGGGAAACACAGTTGAGGGCGTTCTCGACCACTGAAGGGGGGAAGTTACCTTCCTTGAAAAACGAGGACAACTGAGATGTACGGGAGTGGAATGCCTCATTCTGGGAGCAGATGCGGCGGAGGCGAAGGAATTGGGAATAGGGGATAGCAGTTTTGCAGGAAGGTGGATGGGAGGAGGAGTATTCTAGGTAGCTGTGGGAGTCGGTGGGCTTGAAATGAATATCGGTTTCTAGGTGGTTGCCCGATATGGAGACAGAGAGGTCCAGGAAGGGGAGAAAGGTATTACAGATGGTCCAGGTAAACTTAAGGTTGGGGTGGAAGGTGTTGGTGAAGTGGATGAACTGTTCGAGCTCATCGTGGGAGCACGAGGCGGCGCCGATACAGTCATCAATGTAACGGAGGAAGAGGTGGGGTTTAGGGCCGGTGTAGGTACGGAAGAGGGATTGTTCCACGTAACCTACAAAGAGGCAGGTGTAGCTTGGGCCCATGCGGGTACCCATGGCTACCCCCTTTGTCTGTAGGAAGTGGGAGGAATTGAAAGAGAAGTTGTTGAGTGTGAGGACGAGTTCGGCTAAGCGGATGAGGGTGTCAGTGGAGGGGGACTGGTCAGGCCTGCGGAGGGCCTTTAGGCCATCTGCATGGGGAATGCAGGTGTAGAGGGACTGGACGTCTATGGTAAAGATGAGGTGTTGGGGACCGGGGAATTGGAAGTTCTGGAGGAGGTGGAGGGCGTGGGTGGTGTCACGGACATAGGTAGGGAGTTCCTGGACCAAGGGGGAGAAAATGGAGTCCAGATAGTTGGAGATCAGTTCGGTGGGGCAGGAGCAGGTGGAGACAATGGGTCGACCAGGGCATTCAGGTTTGTGGATTTTGGGAAGGAGATAGAAGCGGGCAGTGCGGGGTTGGGGAACGATGAGGTTGGAGGCCGTGGGTGGGAGGTCACCTGAGGTGATGAGGTTGTGGATGGTTTGGGAGATGATGGTTTGGTGCAGAGGGGTGGGGTCATGATCAAGGGGGCGGTAGGAGGAGGTGTCGGAGAGTTGGCGTCCGGCCTCGGCGATGTAGAGGTCAGTGCGCCATACTACAACTGCGCCTCCCTTGTCCGCGGGTTTTATGGTGAGGTTGGGATTGGAGCGGACGGAGCGGAGGGCTGCACGTTCTGCGGGGGAGAGGTTGGAGTGGGTGAGCGGGGACGAGAATTTGAGGCGATTGATGACTCGACGGCAGTTGGAGATGAAGAGGTCAAGGGAGGGTAGGAAGCCTTGGGGTGGTGTCCAGGAGGAGTGGGTGTGTTGGAGGCAGGAGAAGGGGTGTAGAGGGAGGGTTAGGTTCACAGTTGAAGAAGTAAGCGTGGAGGCGGAGGCGGCGGAAAAACTGCTCTATGTCCAAATGTATTGGTATTCGTTGATCTGTGGGTGGAGGGGGACAAAGGTGAGCCCTTTGCTGAGGACTGACCGTTCGTCCTCAGTAAGGGGGAGGTCTGGGGCGATGGTGAAGACTGGGCAATAAACAACTGCACCTCCCAGTCGCGAACCATTTCAACTCCCCCTCCCATTCCTCAGACGACATGTCCATCCTGGGCCTCCTGCAGTGCCACAACGATGCCACCCGAAGGTTGCAGGAACAGCAACTCATATTCTGCTTGGGAACCCTGCAGCCCAATGGTATCAATGTGAATTTCACAAGCTTCAAAATCTCCCCTCCCCCTACCGCATCCCAAAACCAGTCCAGCTCGTCCCGGCCTCCCTAACCTGTTCTTCCTCCCACCTATCCCCTCCTCCCACCTCAAGCCCCACCCCTATCTCCTACCAACTAACCTCATCCTGCCCCCTTGACCTGTCCATCCTCCCTGAACTGACCTATCCCCTCCCTAACTCCCCACCTACACTCACCTTTACTGGCTCCATCCCCACCTCTTCGACCTGTTTGTTTCATCTCCACCTATCTTCTCCTCTATCCATCTTCTATCCGCCTCCCACTCTCTCCCTATTTATTTCAGAACCCCCTTCCCCTCCCCCTTTTCTGATGAAGGGTCTTCGCCCGAAACGTCAGCCTCTCTGCTCCTATGATGCTGCTTGGCCTGCAGAGAAGAATCTTTGAACTGATGTCACTTTCCAACTTGTCACATTACTTTTACACAGTGGATCAGCATAAACTTCCTCTAACCAAATATCAGAAAGACCAAAAACATTGTCCTTGATCCCCAATTCTGCAGGTATGCAGTTATGGATCACAAGCTGATCTTTCTATGTTTTGAATTTTCAGAAATAATTTGTCATGAAGAAAAGACATTCAACAATGGTAGTTGGAGAGAATTATGTAGTTTGGATGTAACTGTTGGGTCATTTATGTTGCTTATTGGAATGAGGCAAATGAAGAAGAGAACTCCATAGCACTGCATTGTGGAAGCAAGGTTTTACTTAACTGAAAGACTGTTCAATTAGGCTTTGTCACCCTCATGTGATTGTGCATCTGTAATTACAACAGCTCCCTTCTCTTCAGGCATGAGTTCAGCCTTTCTGAATGATCTGTTTCCTTTCTTATCATTGCCCATTGCATACAATGTAGAAGCTCCAAACAATCTTTCAAGCTCATTTCATCTGACAAGATAATGGTTTTTGAATCCCCATGATATATTTTCTAAATATTCAGGCTGAGGCATCAGCTTCATTAGATTTTTACCGGGTCTCAGGCTGAAGTTTTCAGACCATTAGCCAGAATATCAAGGAAGCAGCGATTTCTGAGGGGACAGCTATCTGTCCTGCTTGCTCCATCAAAGGATTGGCATCAGAAACTGAATGCTTCATGTTGTTGCTGATATTTGATTGTTGTGTGCATTATTCTGTTCTTGTGCTTTCCGATGATCATTATGTGCATGGAATACACATCTGAGATGGAATATTCCCTGCCCCTGAACAATGTAGGCAAGGGGGATTCAGTTGATAAAACGTACAGAGAATAGACAAATGAGATTATCGACATCAAGGGCAAGCAATCCGATACTGGATTTGAATAGCAAGGTTAGAATCCAACCGTGTGGCAAGACATCAATTTGCATTACCTGATCTCACCTCACCTTTATGCAGTTTGCTATTTTACCAGGCACTGTAGATAAACTGGTGATACCTGGAGCCTCCAGCTTGTCACTTGCTCCTCTGGGCTTCAATGTTAAATGGCATTCCCCAATATTTCAGGTCACGCTTCACAGACAGCGATCGCCTTCATTCCTCATCCAATGAGGTTGGCACTGGACATGTTCCAGCCGCACCAAATCATCATGGCACATAGACTCATTTATACCAAAATTTACCACATCAACACTGCACTTCAAAGCTTCCTGATACTGCACATTGCAATGTTGCTGCCAGGGACTGGGACTCATTTCACGCGTTGGAACAGGGTGCATCTCAGAACTTATAGATTACTTTACAAGCTCACTTTGCATCTACTTGGATGTCCACAGCAGTTCTGCTTTGCCTTGGATTGCCTTTTTGCATATTGCTGCATCATTCAGAATTTGGAGGTTCCCAGTCTTTGCCTTGCCTTTTGGTACAGAGACAAAGCCAGCAGGCTTGTCATGGACGCCAGCAGTGATCAGACAAGGATGTGGGCATATTGGCGTATGACAATGCCACACCTGTAGCAAGGAAAAGCAGTTTTTATGGAAAACACATTGCATGGGTTTCAGCCAAATGGCCATTTCTCAAAGCCTAATGTGAATGGATCTCAGGCAACTCAAGGGAGATTGTCATCAGGGGAGTGGGCCTTGAATGGTCCTGTTGATGCAGTGTAAACATACCAGAGTGTAGTGGTAAGTCATTCAGAGAACTGTACAAATGTTAGTCAGAAGTTTGCACATTCTCCCTGTGTCTGCGTGGGTTTCCTTCGGGTGATCTGGTTTCCTCCCACAGTCCAAGGATGTGCAGGTTCATTAAACTGGCCATGCCTAATTGACCAGAGTATCTAGGGATGTGCATGCTGAGTGGATTTGACATGGGAAATGCAAGATTACAGGCACTGGGTAGGAGTGTGTGTCTGGGTGGGATGCTCTTCAGAGGGTCAGTCTTGACTCGATGGGCCGAATGGTCTGCATCCACACTGTAGGGATTCTATGATTTGTCTCTTGTATGTGGATGTTGCAGCCAATGGTCTCCAGATTTCTCTAAGCACAACCACTTCCTCACCAAACTGCATGCATTTCCTGCCTGCCCCATGTAGGAAGGGGAACAGTTAGCTAGCGAATGAACTTTCATGGTTAAAACCGCTCATGCAGTCACCTGGTCAGTAGAAAACTAATTGTTGCACATTATTTCTTCCTAAAAATCACTGCTCAGTTCAAATGGGAGATAAAGCTAACAAAACTAAAAACTGAAGATGCTGGAAATATTTGGCAAGATTTGTGGAGAGAGAAAGAGAGCTAATGTTTCAAGTTTTGACTGAAACATTGGGCTGAATTCTCACAAAGTAGGGGTGGTTTGATAGATTTATAAAAATGGTGGGAAGTATCTAGATGTTTCATTTCCAATTGATCTAATTGTTGCTGTTCAGGGAAAGAAGTCAAAAAGAGACACACATGATTGAAACCCAAAATCAGTAGGACCATTTGTATCAGTACTAAGTCCAAACAAAACTCATTTTTGCTGCACCAGGGGTCTTATCCTGTATTCTGAGAGTCACATTTTTTTAAAGTTGATGTAAGGGATATGAGCAGTAGATAAGGTTTGTAGATATGTCAGGTTATGAAGTTACTTAAACCCACAGCCCTCTGAAATGAAAATAAAGATGACTTATCTCAATGACAGTGTTAAAAAGAATCTATTACAGCAGTTACAAAAGCTGTTTGTGGACAGCTCCCCAAGGGCAATTATATATCCTTATGACTGTTTGGCTGCTTTTCAAAACCTATAATTATCTCAACTGTGGTGTCCTTAATTTCCAGTTTGATCAACAGCTCAAAATATTTATTGATGTACTCGCTGAGGGATTATGAATAGAAATGTGTTTGTTATGACAAAGGAATAAGTTCTTGAGGAGTTTTATTTTGAATGGATTTTAATAAATGGGAGAGCTTAATTTCATCTCACCACGGTTTCTGAGATCTCCACTTGGTGGATACTTGGTGAGTTGGTATGAAGGTATAAGAACAAATGGTGGGAGATGAATGGCATGGTTTGGCATGAGTTCTATTAAATTAGTATTGAATAGCGAGAGGCCATGGGTGTATGAGGGCATGGGTTGGCATGAGTTAGCATTAAGTTGAAATAGAATATGGAAGGAACCTTGGATATGGCTGGGAGCATGGGTGACATGAGTTGACATGGGAGGCATGAAAACAGCATGGGCAGTGGGTGGGATATTATAGTGTGTGAGTGTGAGGGCTAGATATCTTATAATTTAGGGAATTTATATACTTTTCAACAATCCAGCTCAGCACCTCTGGTCTGCATCTGGGAAACTGGTGCCGACTTCATCCTGCACCCACAGTTTGAAACAAAACATTCACTCTAATGGGATATTCTCCCCAGAAGGAATTTTCTTGACTCATACTTATCACCACAGCAGCAAAAATCCACATGTCAACTGTTTCTATCACCAGAAATGTAATCTAACCTATTGAGCATTGTGTTTTTAATTTAAGATTTTCAGCATTTGCAATATTTTGCTTTTGGATTATTTTGAGTCATTGTTTGAATGAAATATCAACTTACAAAAAGCTGTTTCTAGTCCTTCTAAAAATTGCTCAGCTTGTGGCAAGGTCTGTGGTCATATCACCTGTAAATCAGTTTCAGTGTTATTTCACATCGTACACAACATAAATTGCAAAGGTTTCTAATTATGGAGCTGATGTCAAATCACATAAGACGAAACGAGTCAAGCTGCTGTGACTTCACAATCTGTAACACTTTGAGCTGATGAATTTTGGACTCTGGATTATTTGATACAATGACAACATCTGTAACACATGAAGTTATCAGGTTTGTGATCTATCAATATCAAAAGCTCTTTTTCAAAACAGTTATATAGAATTGTTATCAATTAACATTGTTATTTGACATTGTTTATGATATGTGCGCTTCGTGAAAGACTTGTAAGATAGATCCCATGCAAATGCAAATTATAGGTGTGATTTTCTAATATCTGTGAATTAAT
>NC_063337.1:96379670-96395440 GCF_021869965.1 Rhincodon typus | reverse complement strand
ATAGATATAGGACAGATGTCAGAGGTAGGTTCTTTACTCAGAGAGTATTAAGGGCGTGGAATGCCTTGCCTGCAAAAATAGTTGACTCGCCAACTTTAAGGGCATTTAAATGGTCATTGGATAAACATATGGATGATAATGGAATAGTTTAGGTTAGATGGGCTTCAGATTGGTTTCACAGGTCGGTGCAACATCGAGGGCCGAAGGGTCTGTACTGCGCTGTAATGTTCTATGTTCTATGTTCTATATGCTCTTCACTCTCTCAACCTCAGTTCCGTTGATGTAGATGGGGGCGTGTTCTCCTCCTTTCTTTCTGAAGTCGATGAACAGTTCTTTAGTTTTGCTGACGTTGAGAGACAAGTTGTTATCATGGCACCACGTCACCAAGTGCTGTATCTCCCTTCTGTATTTTGACTCGGCGTTTTTAGATATCCATCCCACTACGATAGTGTCGTTAGCGAACATTTCGGGTCCAGTCACCCTTCCTCAGAAATTCAAAACATACAGTCCCACAGTGTTCTGAGGAAGGGTGACTGGACCCGAAACGTTAACTCTGATTTTTTCTGCACAGATGCTGCTAGATCTGCTGAGCTTTTGCAGCAACTTCTGTTTTTGTTCCTGATTTACAGCATCTGCAGTTCTTTCGTTTTTTTTTTATCAAAACTGACCACACCCTTGCCCATCTGATTTCATTTGTGTTAAATTATAAAAGGTTTATTAATATTTGGATGGATTTTAAAAAATTAGTAGCTCAAATCATCTAGTCTCCAGATCGTCGGACATGCGACATGCCTCACCGACATCCTGATGTCTGTAAGAATTGCCCAAGGAGTTGCCCAATAGGCAGGTTTCCTGTCTCCAATGACCCTTAACAAAATGTTTGACTCTGAGCCAGAGTTGGTGATTTTGCAGACCCCCACTGTATTTGCCTGGTGTTACCCAGAAAATGTTAGACAGACCACCAAGTCCTGGATATCTACACACTGAGCCCCCTAACTCCCTGACTTTTCCCTGGCCCAACATGACCAACACTTACCAGTCAATTAATTCCTGAACCCAACTCAATTAATTCCTTATCAGACAACTGCCACGTCTGACCAGTCTTGACTCGTCCCCACCAAACTATTGACAGGACAACTTTCCCTGACCAAAACAAAAAACAGAAGTTGCTGGAAAACCTCAGCAGGTCTGGCAGCATCTGTGAAGAAGAAAATCAGTGTTATCATTTCGGGTCCAGTCACCCTTCCTCAGAAATTCAAAACATACAGTCCCACAGTGTTCTGAGGAAGGGCGACTGGACCCGAAACGTTAACTCTGATTTTTTTCTGCACAGATGATGCTAGATCTGCTGAGCTTTTGCAGCAACTTCTGTTTTTGTTCCTGATTTACAGCATCTGCAGTTCTTTCATTTTTTTTATCAAAACTGACCACACCCTTGCCCATCTTAGCCCCTATACTCAGCTTTATACCTGCCACACTATAACCCTACCTACTTTAGCTGAAACCCTTCTCGCATGCCTTGCTTAACTTACCCAATCATTCATTCACTAAAATTCATTCATATCGGACATGTAAAGTTACGTACAGCAGCGACTGTGCTCTAAAAGGGGACTTGTCCTGTCTTCTACATGATGCCGTGGTGTTGCGGTGGAACTTTTGTGGGACTGTATGCTTTGAATTTCTGAAGACACTAGGCCTGGAATATCTGGCGAGAAATGCAGAACAGCATTGCAAACGCTCGAGCAGTATTGCAATCTGACAATCATTGCCGGTCTGCAGAAGATGCAAGCCAACGTTTGGTGGAGGTAGGAATGCTGATTTGTTTTAATAGATTGACCCCTGACTATTTTCAGCAGAGATGAACAAATGTTGCAAACTGTTGTGTTGCTCCCCAAGTCTTTTTTTGTGTTGGGATTAGGATTTTTGTTTAAATGGAGTTTTGCATTTTCGTATAGGGGATGGCGAGGGGATTTGCAGTGTAAAACCTAATCGCTTGTTTTGCCAAGTCTTGGACCTTCTGAACTCCTGTATTTATCATGGATGACAGGACTTAATTTTAGTGCAAGTAAAGTCAGTTTATTTAGACAATGTATTTTTATGTTGAACTGTTTTAATTAAGTTCTATTGTGCCAGAGCCCATTTATATTTTGCCTTTGCCTTTTCAATAGTTAGTCGAAGGTTTAGCTGGGTCAAGGACAGTTTAACGATAAAAACTGTAATGGAGAAGGAGACAATGATTTGAACCTGATTCTAACTGCATAGACAAAGAATTAAAAGGACAATAACCAGCCCCTAACGTAATGTGTGTGGAATGTAAACAAGATTGAGGCTTGTGACAGGAGGCAGTGCTGGTGATCATTGAATGCCTTGATGCTATCAGTGAGTAGTTGGCAAGCAAGTTTGAATTAGATTTGTTTCAGAATATTCTATCCTGCAATTATACAAAGTTCCTTTCAAAGCCTATAATGAATTTTTAAAAAATAGTTTCCAACAATTGCAACCGAATGTACATATTGCTGCCACAATCCAAACTAAATGTAGGAAATACAGGATCAGCTCGCTTTAATGCAATAGAGGAAAATCACTTTCTAGTCTCACTGGGAGAGTCTTTTGTAATTAATATGATATATTTTATTGCATGCCAGCAACTAGTCACAGGTTACATTGATGTGTAAGACATTTTTACAGAGAATTTGTGGAGGACCAATTATGTCTCACTTCTTCAAGATCCTATGCTTTCAGTCCTCAAATCCATACGTCATTATGGTAGGTGGTGTTTAAGGCACTCCTAGGTATTAACCCTTTCAGACCTATACACAACATGCAGCAGGTTGTACTGCCTTTAACCGTAAAACTCAAGTGAGTCAGATGGTCATAATGAAAAAGCATGCCTTGAGACAACGTGTGTTAGCTACCGAGCAACAAAATATTATAAATTTCCATTGTCACCACACTCAGCCTCAGCATTTCACTCATTTTTGTTTACTGATGGTTAAATGGTTTCTTCATTGGATATATATAAATAAAAAGATGGTAATGTGGTGTGAAATAAAATAATTTGTCAGCCATCACTATTTACCCTTGAGAAGGTGTTGAAGTCTATTCGTACTACTACAGTCCTGGTATAGGTACAACCACACTGCTGTTAGGGAGGGAGTTCGAGGATTTTGAACTGGTGTTTGTAAGGGAACAATGATATAGTTTGTGGCTTAGAGCCAAACCTGAGAGCATACACCTTCTGTCCTTGTTCATCTAGGTGTGAGAGGTCATGGGTTTGGAAGGTTCCAGTATTGGAAGAGTCTGTGTGAGTTGCTGTCGAGCATCTTGACCTCCTCCTCTTGCACTTCACAATCTTGCACTCGTTTTCAACCAGGTTACAGTTCTTGGGTATCTGAAAGAGTCGGAGGCTCAAGGTTTAAGTTGGTGTAGGGGTTGCATCAGCGACCGCTTAAAAATCTGAAAAGATTGTGGGATCTGGGGCAAGTGATGGATTAAGTAGGAACGTCCTGCATAATTTCAGCACCTGCCGATCTTGGCCTCTACTGTAGCTGCTGTAATTTCACCAATACTATCTCCTCAAGGCCATGCAGCCATCTCTGTCCTCTGTTTAAATGCCACCTTCACTCATAGGCCACCTTGTGCTGCCAGAGAGAGTGAGCAATGTGCCTGGGGAAGATGCCAGTCACAGTTGAAGAGCTGGTATCGTATCCAAGCTGAGAAATTTGGATGTGAGGCTTGCAGCGATACAGACTGTGTGAGTGTGGCAAGAAGCTTTGAATGTGAAGGATGAATTCTGCTTAATGCATTTGTTAGAAATTAGATGTACGTGGCAATGTGAATGGAACAGTGTTTGAGGATAGTTGTGTTTGTAAGGATATATTATTTGAAGAGGCAGTTTAAGAAGGTGGCTGATGAATACTTTCTCAGGACAATTAGGGCTGGGCCTGGGGGGATGCTCTTTGGAGGGTCGGTGTGGACTCGATGGGCTGAATGACCTGCTTCCACACTGCAGCATTCTATGATTCTACTGTTCATTGAACCCTCCAGGAGAACATCTTTGTGTTGACTGAAACTTATCTAAAGCAGGGCAAAATATGTTTCAGGTGAGTACCGTGGATTGATTGGCTCTGCTTGCTGTTGTCAGCTCACAAATATTTGCCCTTTTATGTAAATCAATATCTGGCACAGAAGAGGCAGCTCTGTTTTCTGGAATTAGCTGTTTACTGTTCACCTTAAATGAAGCATGGTGTGATTAGTGAGTTAAATAGATATCTGCTATTAATGCTTCCTTCCCAATTACTTTTAAACATCCTAGTTTGAACATAGTAAGATGTTGGAAACAATAATGAAATAAATGAAAATCAGTTTTGGTGATGTTGGCTAGGACAATGGAACAACTTCCCTGTGCCTGACCATTCTGAAATGCATATTTGAGTATCATATATTTAATATCAGCTCCAAAGTGTTCTTTCAGTCCTGTATGCAGAGATAGTCCAGATTATTGATCCAGATTAAACTAATGGGTTCAAACCCAAGTTTTTTTTTGGCTTAAAGGGATGAGTGTTACAATTGGGGTCAGACTGCACTTCCAAAAGTGTAATGCATCACCTTCGACCCTGGCTGTATTTTTGATTGATGCTGGTTAGACCAACTAGCAATTTTAATGCTGTATGCAAGGCACTCCTTTTCGTTACCTTAAGATCATACATTTAAGGATGAACTTGCAATACTTTGTTCCTAAAGAGTTAATATCACAATAAGTAAGAATATGTTTCATAATTTTCATAAACAAGTTCAGTTACCCTCATCTGATAAAAGATAATGAATTTGAATCAAAATGGCAGATGAGTTTCCCAAAGCTTTCGGTCAATCTCAATCCATTAACGAAATAGGAACTGCCATTCAGGACTTACCTATAATATTTATTTCTTTAGTATTTAAGTTGTCCAATAACATATATAAGTAACAAAGCTTTTGTTTGTTCACAATATGATTTGCACAGAATGACTTGGGAAACAGCTGCTCCATCCTGTTTTTTGAGATTTGCACATAGATGTCCTGTTAGATAAGTTAACCAAAGTGCATGATGGGTAATCAACACCTATCTGTGTAGCAGGAAATGCAGTCCGTATTGAAAGGGCTGAAGGTGGATGGATGGTGATGTGCAATGGTGGTGACTCATCTGCATTTGTTTTGCTAATCCAACTCCTACTGCCAGGTGAGGGAAAACAAGTTCTTGGTCTACATTTGCATTTAAATTGACTCATTTGTTGTCATTATGTTGGAAGCTGCATTTTTTGATTGGCTGAGATGGAATGTTAAAATGTGTGGCTGCACTGTAACTGTGTAGGGGGTAACGTATTGGTATGGAAAGAAGATTAACTGGCTAACAAGAAGCAGAGAGTAGGAATAAATGGGTCTTTTCAAGCTGGCAGGATGTCACAAATGGTGTGCCACAGGGGTCAATGCTGGGGCCTCAACTTTTTACAATTTATAGATATGATTTGGATGAAGGGAGTGAAGGTTTGGAAGCTAAATTTGCTGATGATACTACGATAAATAGGAAAGTGATTTGTGAAGAGGACATAAGGAGCCCACAAAGCGATATAGATAGGTTAAGCGTGTGAGCAAAGAGCTGGCAAATGGAGTACATTGTAGGAAAATGTGAAATTGTTGATTTTGGCAGAGAAAAGAATAAAAAAAAAACAAATTATGTAAATAGTGAGAGGTTACAGACCTCTGAGATGCAGAGAGATCTGAGCATCCCAGTGCATGAAGGTTAGTATGCAGACGCAGCAAGTAATCAGGAACGCTAGTAGAATATTATGTTTTATTACGAGGGGCATTGTATGCAAGGGAGATTATGTTTCATTTATCAGAGCATTGGCAAAACCACAACTGAAGTACTGTGTACAGTACTGGTCACTATACAGGAGAATGTTACTGCATTGGAAGCAGATCAGATAAGGTTTATTAGATGAATACTTGGAATGAGTAGGTTGCCTTATGAGGAAAAGCTACATAGGCTAGGCCTGTAACCTCTGGAGTTCAGGTGAATCAGGTGACATAATTGAAACATATAAGATCCTGAGGGGACTTGACTGGGCGGATGTTGAAAGGATGTTTCCATTTGTGGAGAATCTGGAACTAGGTTGTCATAGTTTAAAATTAAAGGGTCACCCATTTAAGACAAGAGATGAGGAAACTTATTTTCTTTTAGGGTTGTGAGTCTTTGGAATTCCCTTCCTCCAAAAAGCAGTGGTTGTGGAATCTTTAAACATTTTTAAGGCAAAGATGGATAAATTCTTGATGACAAAGCAGATGAAAGATTATTGGTAATATACAGGAATATAGACTTGAGGTTAAAATCAGATTAGCCATAATCATTAAATGACAGAGCACACTCAAAGGGCCGATTGGCCTCTTCCTGTTCCTGGTTATTTGAGGCAAGTAATCTTTGTAAATTCATTTAATCACTTGGGAATTTTCCTATCAGCTTCCTTTCACATTGTGATATAACAAAATAAGAGTGTTTAGTTGCATTATCATTTCAAAGTAACATCAGTGTGTGGGAATTTTTAAAGATGCAGGTTAACTGTTGGTGACCAGATATTTATTGTGAACGCTGCTGTAGGTCAACTCTTAGGCGTAAAAGCCCAAAATGGTCTTAAAAACTATTTAATCTCTCAAAGATCTTAATAGTTTTTTTCACCTAACTATTGTGCTTGTTTACTCTGGTCAATCCCCCGCTGACCCCCATCGCTGTGAAACTGGTGGATGCTGCGTTCAGGGGTGGGACTTCTGGAATCTGGGCTCAGGTGCCTTTTGGCTTTATTATCTGCAACTATGTAAATCCAGGCCGTAGTGCCCAATTTTAACTCTGTGCGACTCCAGGGATGTTGGTTGGGTTAAATTCAGGTCTTTCGATAGCAGGCATTTTTAGACCACAGCAGAAATACTTAGCCCACTTCCTTTCTCTTAGAAAGCTGGTGAGTTAGATTTTTCCAACTATCTGATATCTCCCACCAGTTGTCAGTTCTATTTAATTCAATTTCAGAATTTTGTGATAAGACATTTTGGGTAGCAAATTCAGGATCCTATTATAGCTATTATTCCTGTAACTCCCGAGCTGAAATTAATAATGAAAATCAATTGGAATTTCACTGATTATTACCAGAAAGGACTGGGGGCAAAAATAGCTCACTTTCACTTGGAGAAGTTATTTCTAACACCTTGAGCATTGTGGTTTGGATAATTCAGACATGCAGATAGATTTGTTTCATCTGCTTTAAATGTCTAATACTAGGGGCATGCATTTAAGGTGAGGGGTAAGTTCAAAGGAGATGTGAGGGGCAAGATTTTGTCTTACACAGAGAATGGTTAGGAGTCTGGAACACACTGCCAGGAGAGGTGGTGGAGGTACATACGATAGGGGCATTTAAGGGACTTTTAGGTAAGCACATGAATGCAATGGAAGCAATGGAGGGAGATGGACCAAAGGCAGGCAAAAAGGATTAGTTTGGCGTCATGTTCGACACAACATCGTGGGCTGAGGGGCCCATTCTTGCGCTGTACAGTTTTATGTTCTATGCACCTCGAAACAGAGAGTTAAAATCAATTTAGCTATCAAGGCAGATTTGATAAACTTAATTTTTCACATTTGTAATGTAAAATAACCACCTGAAGATATTGTCAGCAATTTTACCTGAGATACAAATATTCCCGAAGAATATTCTGAGGCCATTAAGAAAATTTTTTTAAAAAGGCAGTCTGACCACTCTGGTAACAGGTATTGCGCCATCCACTCAAAATTTCTGGAAAATTGACCCACAGGCAAATTTGAACTGTTCTTTGCAAAATGAGGAAGTGCCTGTACTTGGTGTGTAGAGGGCACAGGAAACAAAGAAACAAGAAAACACTGGATACATAAATACGCACTTTGAGAAAGATCATCGAAACAAGTGGTGAAAATAGTAAATGGAGAGCATTTTTCACTTAAGTTGAATTGCACCTGAGTAAATATTGCTGCATGTTCATATATTTTACAGCCTCTGAAAAGCATTCTAAAAGAAATTGCAGAAGAAGCTTGAATAACTACATAGGGAAGTTAGCCTGGCTGTTGGATTTTGGTTACTAGTACATGATAATCCATCTGTTTTAAAACATCATTCCAGCAAGATGGCAGCAGGGTAAGTCGCTCCATTCGGAGGTCCACTCTGCTCGCCAGTTCTCTTTAGCTTTCTTTCTTTGTCCTTCCTTTTTTTTCTCTCCCTTCTTCTCTCTCCCTCTGCAGTAATTCCATCTCTTCACCCCCCCGACCCACCCCTTTTAACTACCTACGTAAGGAGTTGGGAAGGAGCCGGGTCACGATCGGAAATCACATGGCGGGAGTTGAACGCACAGGTTGTGTCCTGCCGAGTGTGGGCTGGAGCAATGGCAGCGGATCAAGTGTGGGCCGGCGAGAGCGGGACGGTGAGGCAGCGGCAGAGGCTGCCCAGAGACGGACACTGGTGGAGGCATGGCATGGGCTGGAAAAGTCTGGAGCGGGACTCTGGTGAAGGCACAGTGAGGGATGGAAAGCCTGGAGTGGGACTCTGGTGGAGGCATAGTGAGGGCAAAGGAGCAGGACTCTAGCAGAGGCATGGCAAAGGATGGAAACCTGGAGTGGGGCTGTGGCAGTGGAAAAGGGAAGTTGGACTCTCTAAAGTTATCTTTTTTTCTTGTCTTATTCTAAGTTAATGTGAATGGCTCTGTGTATGTACGGTGAAGGTACACACTTTTCACTATTTTTTTTCATTGAATGCATGTGACAATAAATGATTGAATTCAATTTCCTCAACCTTTTAGCTCAGTATTTCATCACAGAGCTGAATAGTTACTTTGTGATTTTTACTGGTGTCAAATCTGAAGAAACCTCGAGATTAGAGCCAGAGAAACAAAACTCGAGAGGAGGTGGTTGGACTCTTGTCTCTAATATTAACTTTAGTTCAAAATAATCTCTATTAGTATAATGAGGGACTGTAAACAAGTATTTTCTCATCCATTCTAGGATATTTCACAATAGCTGAGTAAAATTATTACTACATCTTTCCTGTCAGAAATTGCAACTGTTTTCTATTTTAGTTGGGTAATTAGGCAAGTCCCAGATTGCATCAGAATCCTTAAAAATAAAGGAAGTAGTTTTCCTTGTTATATTTTTCTGAAGATGAATTATATCCTCTGTTTTCCTGACTTCAAACCTGCAATTTTCCTTGAGTTTTTTGTTTCTTTGATTCCAGCTTTTTGTGCATCCACTCTTTCTTTACGCTTTGCTGTTTTTGAGCTATTCTGAACTCAATTCTTGGTGAAACCTGCATAATCAATTCTGTCTATTTCATTCCCTCTTCTCCTTTCAAATCCCATCTCTGAACTTGCTTCATTCCTCCTCCATAAATATAGCATCCATTTTTTGTCTGATATTGCCTGCATCAAACACATTGTATTTTGCATTAAAGCTGCTACATGAACAGAAGGTATTGTGTTTGATAATTCAATCTTTGTTCTTCACACCCTTATCTTCCTTCCCCTTTTAGTCCTTTGTCTTCATTTGAGATTTACTTTGCTTTTTTCCTATCAGCTTTGCCTTCTGATATTTTTTATGCATGTGGCTATTTTACTTCCATTACTTTAAGCTTACTCTAGATCACCATTCCTTTCACTTTCGTTTTCAGTTTCTAAATTCCTGGTGAGGAAACCTGCCACGTAAATTCATGCTTCCTATTAAAACCAACCTGTTGAAGGGATCTGAATCCTGTTGCAACCAATTCTGCTCTCAAACTGCTTAATATAACTTAACTATCAAGTTATAATATAAAATCAAAGTATTGTAGAAGAAGACAGGCAATATATGATGTACAAATAAGACAAAGAACTGCAGCTGTTGGAGATCTGAAACAAAACAGAAATTGCTGGAGAAATTCTTCCAGACTGGCAGCATCTGTGGGAAGAAAGCAGAGTTAACATTTCGAGTTCAGTGACCCTTCATCAGAACTTCTCACAGATGCAGCCAGACCTGCTGAGTTTCTCCAACAAGCTCAACCTGAGCACTATGTTTGATTTCATGTTCAACACCATGGGAGCTTAACTAATAATATACTATATTTGTATATTGTGGACACTTCCTAATCTATCTCACTTGCTTCCTATACACTTCAGTGGACACCCAGACTTGCCATGAGCAAATTCATACATGCTGTGATAATGTAATAAATGTTCAAATGCAACATAGCAACCTTTATAGTACTATGATGAACTTAAAACAAAAACACTCAATCGCAGTTATTACTAGCTGTAAAGTTTTACTTTGAATTCCTGGGGAAAAAGAACATGAATTTACCTTGCAGCTTTCATGATCATTGAATATCTCAAAACTCTTTATAGCCAATGAGACAACACGGGAGTTTAATCACAGTTACAATGTTAGGAATGGTGCAGCCAATTGTCATGCAAAGAGCAATGTGATAATGACCAAATACCATTTTTTGCTGATGTTGAATAAAGTTCATTGGGGTAATTCTCTTGCTTTTCTTCAAAATAGTGTCATGGGATTTTGACATCCAAAATCAAAAGAGCCTTGATTCAACCTTTCATCTAACGGCCCGACTCTCCCTCAACACTTTACTGGAAAGTTGATCTTGATTTTTGTGATAAAATTCTAGCAGGACTGGACAGGGTAGATGCAGGGAGGGTGTTTCTGATAGTGGGTGTGTCCAGAAACAGGTGTCACAGTATGAGGATTCAGGGTAGACCATTTAGGACGGAGATGAGGAGATATTCCCTCGCTGGAAGAGTGGTGAGCCTGTGGAATTCATTGCCACAGGAAGTAGATGATGCCAAAACATTGAATGTATTCAAGAGGTGGCTAGATAGAGCACTTGGGGTGAACAGGATCAAAGGTTATGGGGAGAAAGCAGGATTAGGCTATTGAGTTGGACGATCAGCCATGATTTGCGATGAATGGCAGAACAGGCTCAGAGGGCTGAATGGCCTCATCCTGCTCCTGTCTTTTATGTCCCTCTAATGCAAAGGAGAGATATTATCAACTGAGCCACAGCTGACACTCTAAATTTCATTTCATTTCATCTTCTGTGTCAATGCTGGAATTATTTTTATTTGGTTAAGTTGAGATTTATAGGACTAATAGCTGGATAGGCTCTGGGCCTGCTCCATCATTCAGTGAAGTTATGGCTATTCTGGTCGCGTTCTCAGTTTCTTTTTCGTGACCCCTACCCTTGACCTTCTTATCTATTAAAAATCTTTCTCAATCAGCCTTGAGTAAATTCAGTGACCTAGCCCCCGCTATTTTCTGATGAAGATAATTCTACCTACTAACGACCCTAGAGTAAAAGAACTCCTCATCTTCTTCCTGAAAGGGCAACGTTTTATTTTCAAACCACGTCCACCAGTTTTAGTCTCCCCCATTAAGAGGAAACAGCCTCCCAGTAGCCACTTTATTAAATCTCCTCGTGATCTTTTATGTTTCAGTAAGATCACCTGTCCTTCTAATGGGGATGAGCCCAAATTGTTCAACCTTTCTTTATAAGATAAGCCCTTCATATGAACCTTACAATTCTGGAAATTGAGCCTCTTTCTGTGCTATAAACATCTCTGACTGTGATGTTATGAATTAAGACTTTTCCTATTAACTTCCTCATTCATTAGTTCAGCTTGATCATTAGGAATTAGCAAACTTTCTTCGACCATTGAAGATGAATCCAGTGGAGGAGAAATTAATTCCTGCGCTGCCATTTAAATAGTGCTGTCCTTATTGTGACAATTCCCCATGAGCAGGTAGCACTGCAGACTGCTCAGGTTTCCCAAACCGTGCCTTTGGAGAATGCCTGTGAAGTTTAGTGCCTCTGGGAATCAATGTAAATCTGTGTTGTGCAATGCAGCTGAATCTTTTCCCCAGTATTTTGGAAGCTGCATTCACTTCATCTCAGTACCCCAAGGAAATTCACATTTTTCCTTGAATTGCCTCTCTGGCGACTGATGACAAATGTATGAAATCACATAATGTGGAGCTCTGGTTTGTTTGGTTTGGTAAGAACCTTTTATACCTTTTGTTGTCGATGGCTTAAGTGAAGCAGTCATCAGCATTGCAAAATGAACTAGTTAGTGGTGAGAGTGGAAGTGAATGAGTAGGTTGGTAAAGGCAAAGCAAACAAATGAGTTAGCTATCTGTCTGTGCTGTGTAATGGAAATCTGACAGCGTGAATGATGACTTATCAGCTGGGTAACAGTTGCAACAGCATTGCAAAAGTCACCAAGAAAATGCACGAGTTTGCTTTCATGCCTCTTGAAATGCTTTGTGCATCAAATACTTGAGCGGTTGCTGGGCTATTTGCCACAAATTAACCCCATAAATAGCCCCCACCCCACCTCCTGATTTACCTGATCCTTCCTAAGGATCTGTTGCTTTAGACATGCAAATGTTTTCAATATATAGTTTCTGCCGTAAACATGCTTCTTGAATATCGTTGGGCAATTTCACTGCTCTCTGCAACTGTCAAATGTCATAAGGGGCAAAAGAAACAGTTTTCACCATGTACGCCTGATAAAATGCTGCAAAATAGAAAAGGAGATGGTTGGTGGAGCATCTGACCAAGTTACAGGCAAATGTTAGCCCAATAGAACATGGTATTAAAAGAGCTTTGGGATATTGCTGGAAATTTAAAAATAAATAGTAAACAGAATGAAAAATTCAATAATCATGGCTGACTAATAATTTCAATCTCCGTAACCTTTTTCCCCACGCAAATTGAGTTTTTGCTTTTGTGTATTGTTGCATAAAAGATGAATTCATGCATTGAATTAAATTATTTTTAATGTCACTGTCCCTTATTAATATGTTTAAGTTGGATTTGGGAGTAAAATTAATTGAACTTAATCACCTGGTAAATTAACATTTTGGTATTTTTCAAATTTGCCTTTACACAATAATTGTCAACAAATTGCTACAGGAATTTTACCCACTTGTCCAGTTTCCTTTTTTTAAATCATTTCTTCCATTGTGCAAAGTTGTTTCTACCCATAAGTGAAGTTCTAATAAGTGCCCCTTCATAGCATCTATTCTGTTATCTATTCACTGAGACTCATTTTTTTAACGAGGTGGAGGCAAGGAGCATAGTGGGGAGGAGGACATTTGGTGATAGGTTTTTAACTTAACATACTCTGTTCACAATCTATAACAGATGCTAAGTATTTCCGAACAGTAAGCCATAACCCTCTTTTAAAACCTAAAACTTGCAATTAACTTTACAGGAGTCTTCCCCCTTTTGGTTTTCTTCCTCAGCATGATCCAAACCATGAAGGGGAGGCAGGTTGTTTTAAAACAAAAAAGGAAATAACTTGGGTGGATGTTAGTGACCTAATTTAAGTCCCAAGATGAAAATTGAAACCATGTAAACCAAGTTGTAGAAATGGGTCACAGTTACACGTTAGAATCTTAAATTGTACCTGTTTAATTCCTGGGCAGGGAACTGAATCAACTTTCCTGTCAAATTTCTCCTTTGCCTTGTTCTCGCCTTCTTTTGTCCCGGTACTAATTTTTCTAATGCATTAGGATAGAATCAGTGTTTAAAATAGTTACTTCATAACACACGGTGTGAAAAATGCGTTTTTAAAAAACATCTAATAATGCTGGACTTCCAGTAAACAATAGTTAACTTGTAGACAATATGCAATGCCAGCAAAATTATAATGAATTGCTTACAGTAAGAGATTATGTTTTAAATAAAATTGACAAAGGTACCAACATGAGATTTCCTGAGTCTGTAACATGTCCCAAATTGTATCTCATTCCGAATTAGTCTAACAAGCTGTTGTAATTGTGTAGTCAAAGTACAATTGTCACAGCTATCAGCTGTTGAAATTTCCTACCTTGTGACTAGTTGATTACACTGGCTACACAGTTGAGATGAAAGCTTTTGGAAAAACCAATGTGATGGAAGTGTTATTTCTGTTTTTTCCTTTCCACCTCATTTCATCCAGTGAACTACTGTACAGATGAACAGTTGTGATGTTATATTATGGAAATGTTTCCACTGCTGTTCTTGCTGTTTTGAAAAGAGACCTCAAAATTTACTTCTTTGAGTAAACCCCTGTAAGCTCCTATAACTTATCTCTTTTTACTGACTCTTTCCCATTCAATTTCCTTTAAAGATTCAGGATATCATTTGAAGGATGGAGAAGTTGCTGTTGATTTTGAAGTACATTTCAACCCATCTTGCAAGTACAACTTAAGCGTATTCCAATTTTCCATTTTAAACAATAAATCAGCAAAGTTATTGGTCTTCAGTCAAAAATTTATTAGTTTATTGTAATTCTTAAATGGAATTTATTGAACATCATTTTAGCATGTTAGAAAAAAAGATGTACTGACTGTCATACAGTGCACTGATGTGAAATTTATAGAAAACTCTAGTAATTCTGCTGCTGGAGAGCAAATTCAGCCAGTGTTTACTTTTACAATGCTGTCTATGATCGATCATGATTTCTGAACTCCGTTTTAGTAAATCTTTTAAATGATGCACTTAGTTTGTTTTTCCTGTTACATGGAATTCTGATATGAGTGGATAGTTATTACACAGCATTGCTTAAGAGTCTCTAAACCAAGTTGCTGTGACTACATGCAGACATTTTCTGTTTGCCAATTTTTCACCCTATCCTTAGAGGGCCTCATCTCATTTACTCAAGTCCAGATTAGACTAGACTTAAGGCATATTTCAATTGCATCATATTGCAGCCACCTACTAGCACAGCACATTATCACCAGCTGAAGTTTTTAGTTTAGCTGAAATTTCAACAACTGGTAGCTGTGACAATTGTACTTTGACTACACGGTTACAACCTCTCATTAGGCTAATTCAGAATGAGATACAATTTGGGACATGTTCGAGACTTGGGAAACCTCATGTTAGTACCTTCAATTTTATTTAAGAGCATAATCTCTTACTCTAAGCAATTTATTATAGTTTTGCTGGCATTGCATTTTGTCTACAAGTTAACCATTGTTTCCTTGAAGTCCAGCATAAATAGATGTTTTTTTAAAATCACATTCTTCACACTATGAAGTAACTATTTTAAACACTGATGCTGTCCCAATGCATTAGTGCATTGGTACTGGGACAAAAGAAGGTGAGAGACAAGGCAAAGGAGAAATTGACTGTGTATGGTTGTAGCTGGTCTAGCTAAGACTATTCTTGGATAATTTATGTGTGCTATTGGTTAGATTCTTCTGATTGCTGTTATTTGTTGCACAAGTTAGTATACAGCAAATCAAAGTTTATACAGAGACTCTTCGACCCTTGATTGAAAGGTGTCCCTATCTGTATTGATGTATGATCATGAATGGTATTGCCTCATCATTTTGAGCTTAGGCTGGCTGACAGTGCAGTGACTATATGGTTCTTGTAACTGGCAGAAGAAGACGCTGATTGTTGATGAGAATGTAAGGTTGACTGAATCTATTTCATTGACTTCAACAAAGTGGTGGGATTTTGAACCCAGCGAGAAAAGTTTTACAAACTTTGCTTCTTTTACCTCTTTGTCTAATTATTTTGGTACCATGATAGGTAGGTGCTTAAACAGAGATAGAATTATGCTAGGGATAGTAGGAACTGCAGATGCTGGAGAATCTGAGATAACAAGGTGTAGAGCTGGATGAACACAGCAGGCCAAGCAGCATCAGAGGAGCAGGAAGGCTGACGTTTCGGGCCTAGACCTCTAGG
>NC_063337.1:96352065-96379170 GCF_021869965.1 Rhincodon typus | reverse complement strand
TCAACTTTTGTGCTCCTCTGATGCTGCCTGGCCTGCTGTGTTCATCCAGCTCTACACCTTGTTATCTCAGATTCTCCAGCATCTGCAGTTCCTACTATCTCTGAAATATCTTTCTACTTGTCATTATCATCAAATTCAGGGATGAACTCTGTCAGAAGTACAGGAGAGCATGCTAACAGCAACACCAGGCATACCTAAAAAGATGTCCCAGATTGGTAAAGTTACAACACAGGATTGTCTTCATCCTAGGCAGCACAAGCCACATGAAATGGACAGAACTAAGCAATCCCATAACCAACGAATTAGATCAAAGCTGTGCACCATTGTTTCATGCAGTTATAAATGGTGGTGGACAATTCAACAACTAACAGAGGAGTCTTCACATATATCCCAATTCCCAACCATAAGGAAAGCCCCACACTAGTGTAAAAAAAGGCTGAAGCATTTGCAACTGCTTCAACTAGAAGTGCTGTGAATAATCCATTGTGACCTTCTCTGACATTCCTAGCATTACACATGCCAGTCTTCAGTCAACTCAATTCATTCTACCTGATATAAGTAATGACTGAATACACTGGGTGCTGTTTTACAATTCCTGATAGACCAATAACTTTTTAATAGAAAGGAATCCCCACAATGGCAGTATAAAGAAAACTGATTGTCAATATTTCACTTTTTCTAAAACTTTTCCTGTAACAATCAAACAAAATCAACATTAAAAGTATTTACTGGGTAAACAAAACTTCAAACAAAATATAAATTTCACTAGTCATTACATCACAAGCACTCCTCTCATGGTTACTTGCATCACTTCTCACACAATTGAAGCACCATGTACAATTTCACCACTTCTTGCTTTGGCCCCTAGCAGCAGTATTTTACCTGATGTTCCTAACTGGGTACACTTTTAGGAACCCTCTCTTCCTTTGTTCACAACCATCCTGATGGTTTAGCCTTCCAGAGTTTCTTTTCAGTCAAAAAAAGCAACCAGCAAACCTGGTCACAGTCTGGTTTTCCGATCCAAATACTTACCTTGCTCACAAGTTGCTTCACCAAAAAAGCTTGAAGTTGTTTCCTTTTACTTTGAAACAGGAAACTGCTTCATTCACAGAGGCTCAGTTGTTAGCGCTGCTGCCTCACAGCACCAGCGACCCAGGTTGGATTCCACCCTTGGGTGACTGTGTGGAGTTTGCACATTCTCCCCATATCTGCGTGGGTTTCCTCCGGGTGCTCCGGTTTCCTCCCACAGTCCAAAGATGTGCAGGCTAGGTGGATTGGCCATGCTAAATTGCCCGTAGTTTTCAGGGATGAGTGGGTTATAGGGGGATGGGCCTGGATAGGATGATCTGAGGGTCGGTGTGGACTTGTTGGGCCAAAGAGCCTGTTTCCACACTGTAGGGATTCTATGGACTATGAACATGTTTGCTTCCCTTCATATGAATTCTGTATTCTGAAATATAGGTTCAGATACCAGCTGCAATTCCATCTTATTAGCTGTCTATTGACTATTTGTTTGAGCTTAAGGGCAACCTAGATCACATGAGCTCTTCCAAGAAGTTTAAGAACACATTGGTAGAACTATCTTAGCTTCACATGCAAGATGAAAGTAAAACATTTACAGATGCTGGAGATCTGAAACTAACAAAAACAAATTGTTGAAGAAACTCAGTAGGTCTAGCAGTATCTTTGAAGAGAAGAGCAGTGTTGACATTTCAGGTCCAGTTACCCTTCATCAGAACTGAAAGTTGAAGGCAGGGTTGGTGGCAGGGGAAGGAGAACAAGTGAGACGAGATGGGGATGGTGCACACAGAAAGAGAGAGAGAGAAATGGGCCTTTTTTCTCTCTCACTCGGCATCATCTCCAGCTAACTCACTTTACCCCAATCTCGTTATTGGTACAAATACCACCATTTCCTAGCTACTTTCAGTTCTGACCAAGGGTCACTGTACTCAAAAAGTTAACACCATTTTTCTTTCTGAAGATGTTGCCAGACCTGCAGAGTTTCTTCGGAAATTTCTGTTTTTGATTTGATGCAACAAGATGACACAGGCTTTTCCCCAAAGCGCAAAGGTCAACTCAACTTCAAAGCCCTTAGCTCTGACAACATCCCAGCTGTACTCCATGACTCACTATTTTCTGTTTTTAAGCTAAATTTCTAACCATCCTGACATTATTCATCTTATTCCACGAGCCTCAATTTACAAACCAACGTTATCTGTTTTACTTTGTCAGATGCTTTCTTAAGAGCATATGGACAACGACCATTGCACTGTTTTCATGAATGTTCTGTTACTTCATCAAAAATCTCCTTTAGATAGGCTGAACACAACCTGGTTTCTAGAAATCAGTGCTGACTCTCCTGAATTAACTCAAGCCTCCTGTTCCTGAAGTAAGGTGTCATACTTGCCTCTTAGTAATCCTCTGGCACCAATCCCTTAGCAAGATTGGAAGTTTATGGCATGCCTTTCTGCTATAATTACTTTGCTGTTCTTCAAAATGTTGCCATGGAACTTTTATTGCCATCTGAACAGGCAGATGGGCCCTGTGGTTTTAACACTTCATTGAAAGATGACACACCTTACATTGCGGTGTTTCCTCAGTACTGCACTAGAGTTTCAGCTCTGATTTTTATATCCAAGGCCTGGAATGGAACTTAAGAAACCGTGTGATTCAAATGTGAGACTGAGCCAACAACTAAATAAGCAAAATAAATAAGTATTTGAGGTGAGAACCAGAGGCATAATAAGGTAGCAGTTTTTTTCTACATCAAGTATTTGATCTGTAATGTGGTGGAAGTACATTTAATAGGAACATTCTAAAAAAAATTAAATAAATACTTGAAGGGGAAACATGACCAGGTACATGAAAAGCACAAGAGACTGGGATTAATTGGATAACTATCAAAGAGCTGGCACAAGAAGGCTGATCAAAAATGGCTTCCTGCCTGTATCATTTAGATTTAGATGATTTAGGTGGAACGCAACATGACAGATGGATTTTGATGTGAATAAATCTAGGCTAATATGCTTAGGAATAAGTAAGATTGAAAATATATAGAACTTGAAAGGACCTTTATTGGCAGAAAATGAATAGGAGAGCAAATTTTGGAAGTAATGATTAACCATACTCAAAACACCTGGTCAGTTTGACACAATTGGTAATAAAGCGGGTGGAGTCGTGAGATACATCTGTAAAGTATTAGATTGGAAGTCAGAACAAATTAGGCTAACACTCTACAGATCCATGGTGAGACCGATGTGGTGTACAGTTTCAATCGTTATTAGAGGAAGATGCAATAACAAAGAAAAGGTCAAGTTAATAAGCCTACTTTCAGGAAAAAAAAACTGAGGACAGACATAATGCAGATTATTAAAGTAATGAAAATTTGGAATTCTCAGATGGTTAAAGCTGATGGAATGAACAGTAACATGCTAGAATAGAATGGAGCAGAAGTGATATTTTCGATCGCATATACTTTTATATCTAAAGAGTTTACTTAAATGTAATAGGGCTGGAGTGACAATTACTTTTTCTTCTGCTACTCATTGTCTTTTTTTTAACAGACATTCTGATTGAAGGAAGTAGAGGGAGGCTTTTTGGAAGAGGTTACTAAGGAAACTAATGAAATCATCCAATGAAAGTGACAGAACATTGATGAGTCAAAGATAATGAGGTTAATAAGTTAGTCTCTTGATGTTGAAGTTAAGATGGCAGAGTTGGCCAAGGTTTACCAGGCAAGGGAATTAAACCAGTAGGAATTTAAATAAAATAAAACCTGGTGAATTTAAGGAGTACTTTGGTCTGCTAAGGTAACAGCAGCATCAGCAGTGATCCAACAGCTGAAGCAGAGTTGGTTTATGAAAGTTCATTAGCAATTAACTAAAGGAGTAAAGGAGGGCTAATTTGCAGAATCTGCCTTTCAGTGTTATTGTGTAACTTTCAAATCAAAGATGTCTACAATAGAGAACCAATTTCAATGTGTGGAATATGCGAAAATTTGGAACAATTAGAGAGAAAAGATAAAAAGCAGATTATAAACAAGCCTATTTATTGTATTTACACAGCAGTGTGAGGCCATCTAGGTGAAAAGAGCGAGAAAAAGAACATAAACACTGGTGTTAAATGAGATAACAGTTAAGAGGTTTCAGAGCTGCCAAGTTGCCCATGATAGATGATTGGCCTATTCCACAAAAATTTAAGCAATAATGTGTCAAAATAAAACAGCAAGGACTTGAGGTAATAGGCTGCAAGAAGAGACCTGCTGAATTTGACACTTTCTATGAATTAAAGAACAGGAGCAGGAAGGCATACAGCTGGTGAGAAATCCTGAGTCTCCAACAATGGGGGATAACAATGAGGAAAGGTATAAAAGAATGAGCTTCCAGTGAGAAGGTGTCAAAACCATCTATTGTTAGACCTCAGGTGAAACTGTTTCTGGACATAACGCCTGTCAGTCACTGTGTACCGCGCTAGATAATGTCCTCAAAATGATAGTTAGCAAAATAATTCTTCCTTTATGAAATGCCTTGTTGTTGTTAATGTTTGAATTTTGTAATTAGTGGAGTTTACATTTGATTAATATGTTTTAGTTGCGCCCACTTCAGCCCTGAATCCAAATTGTTTTCAGGGGTATGGTATGAAGCGAGGTGTTCCCAAACTTTAATTGGACACTGCCACAAGACTGACAGTGTTGTTGCAGTGGTGAGGTTGAGAAATGTGTTGGAAAGAGAGAGCTAAGTGTTGTCTACGAATGTTTGTATGGAAATTGACTGCATCTTTTGATTCTGCAGCCAACGAGAAGCGGACGAGACCAATTGTAAATCCATCGCAGACTCCAGAGGTAACAGTGCACAATGGAATGAGAAGTCACTTTTCTGGAGGTAGTCTGATAATAGCTAGAGAGGTTTTGGAAAGGATGGTGATTGAATGTGTTAAAGCTTGCAGAAAAGGTGAGAAAGTCAAGAAATTAAAATGTGTCAAGCTCGTACTCGTCGAGGTTATCTTTTCCAACAACTATTATGTTATTTAAATGCAGTGGCAAATGTCTGATTTCAAAGATTTAAACAAGAAATTGCACAACCCCATATTTTCTCTTACAGCCATGTAACCTCCCAGGAGATGTGGAAAAGTACAGGACCATTAAGAAGAGGGAAAAAAAGCTGTAAAAACATCACAATGTCAAATAAGGTTCACAGATCATGTTCCAGACACAAACTGGTCCAGCTTTCTCTTCAAGTATTCACGGAGCCCACACCCACTACATCAGCCAGCAACATATTCCAGTGGCTCACAATTCTTTGGGAAAAGAAGAAACAGAACTTGTGTTTTATACAGAGCCTTTGTTAAAGGTGCAACATGGCAGATGGCTAAAATGTCCCAATGTGCTTCACAGGAGCATTATAGTGCAAAATTTGACACTAGGCTACAAAAAAGAGTTCTTGGGATGTTTAGGCAAATACGCAGGTTTTAAGGAGCATCTTAAAGGATAAAACAGGTAGAAAGATTTAGGTAGGGGATTCCAACGCTCGAGGTTGGTACAAGAAGGCAGGGCCACCAATGGTGGAGTGATGAAAATTGGGGAATGCTGAAGAAATCTGAACTAGAGAATGGCTTGCGCCTTAGAGGGCTGTGAGACTGATGGAGATTATGACATGAGAACTAAGGTCTTGGAGGAATTTGAAAATGAAGGTAAGAATTTTAAAATTGAGCATCTGCTTTACTGGAACCCAGTGTAAATCATTGAACATATACATGACGGGTGAATGGAACTTGGTGCCCTTAAAGGTACGGGCAGCAAAATTTAGATTACATCATGTTGGCTGAGTATAGAATGCGGAATGCTGCCCAGGAATATGCTGTCAAGTCTTGAGGTAACAAAAGGCACAGCCGAGGGTTTAAGCAGCAGGTAAACTGGAATTGAGCTTTGTTACCAAGGCAGATTTAGGTGGTGTTAGAGATGATGTGGATGCAGTCAGTGGCAAGGTTTTGAAGAGCCTGGTTCAAACTCAGACAATTGCCATGAAGAGAGATGTTTGTCACGTGGACCAAAGACCCGGGTCTTCAGTGTACCTGATATTTAATTGTAGAAAATTTCTGCTTATCTACTACAGGATGTTGAACAAGAAGTATGGCAATTTAAAGACAGTGAAGGAGTTTAGAGAGGTGGTGTGGAAGTAGAACAACATGTTATCTACTTATCTGAAAACTGATGCTTTGTTTTTGCTGAGGAATGGCCTAATCTGTTCCTACTCTTGCATAATTTGAATGTCTGTTCCCTGATTCTCCTTCACAACCAGTTAAACTGGAATAATATCTAATTTAATGGACCTCTAATAGGACCTCTAAATCTCTGCTACTTTAATTTAAATTGACTTAACATCTGCTTCCCACCTGCCATTTTAAGAGGCCCCCAGATTTGGCCTGACACCAGAAAAATCAGCCTGGTTATTTGGAACCATTTTCAAAAGAAAGTTGGATCTTGAAAGAACTGGCTGGTGAGATGCTGATGCATTGGATTTAATTTTCCAAAACTCAACTCAATTCGGTGAAGCTTCCTTTTGATCGGAGAAATGCTAACGCAACTCTTTTATTCTGGAGGTCCATCAGGTGTTTTTGCACATCTGGCAGAGACCTCTGGCAGAGTCCAAGGGAGCAGTGGTATGAAGTTTAGCAGAATTGACAAGCTGCAGAAGGAAAGTGGACAATACAATCAGGCAGAAGAGCAATGTTGGGTTAGGACAAGGATTGGAAAGGAAGGTAGCTGAAAAGAAAGGAGGCCAGAGGAGCCTCCCTGGCAAGAAGAACATACAAACATATAAATTAGGAGCAGAAGTACGCCACTTGGTCCCTTGTGCTTGCTCTACATTTCAATAAGATCATGGCTAATCTGTTTACTTCACATTCATATATACCCTGATAACCTTTCACTCCTTGTTTGTTAAGAATCTTTCTCCCTCTGCCACAAAAATATTCAATGACTCTGCATTCACTGCATTCTGTGGAAGACCATTACAAAGACCATGACCCTCCTGAAAAACCATTTCTCCTTATCTCTGTCTTAAGTGGGCGATCCCTTTATTTTTAAACAGAGATTCCTAGTTCTACATTCTCTGTCAAGAGGAAACATACATTCCACATCCACCCAGCAAAGACCCTTCAGGATTTCGCACATTTTAATTAAATCACCACTTACATTTCTGAACTCCACCACACATCCAAGCTTAGTCCTATCAACCTTTCATCATTGCACAACCCTTCCATTCTAGCCAACCTTCTCTGAAATGCTTCCAACACAGTAACATCCTTTTTTAAGTAGGGAAATTAAGACTGCATAGTACTTCAGATTTGTTCTCATCAATGCGCTATATAACTAAAGGATAGAGAAGGACTTTGGTATTCAATTTCTCTTGCAATAAGCAATAACATTCTTTACACTTTCCTAATTACTTGCTGTACTACATACCAGCCTTTTGCAATTCAGGTACGAGTAAACCTAGATCCTTCTGCAACTTCACGCTCTGCAAGTTTCTTGCCATTTGGAAATTATGCACAATTTTTATTCTCTCAGCCAAAATGGACAATGTCACATATTTGCATATTATATTCCATATGCGAGATCGTTGATGGTTCACCTGACCTAGTTCTATCCTTTTGTAGCTTCCTTATGTCCTCTTCAAAACTTACATTCCTATCTACTTCTATGTCATCAACAAATTTAACAACCATACCTCTGATTCCTTCTTCCAAGCCATTTATATAAATTGTAAAATCATAAGGTTCAGCACTGATCCCTGTGGCACACCATTCATAACATCTTGCCTTCAATTTATAACTACTCTGATTCCTGTTACTGAGCCAATCCTCTATTCATGTTAGTATGTTATCCCTTACAGCAAGAGTGGCACCGTATCAAGTGAGGAGATAGGAAAGAAGGGCTCAAGGAAAGGTGATTTTGGTATTTTGTAAGAAACTGCCAGCAAACTGGCTGAAATTTTGTGCCCATTAAAATGATTGACACCTGCAGCATCCCTTGTGCTTGTAGCACAAGATCACGGACATTCTATTTGCTTTTGTACCAATTTTAAATGGAATAAATTAACATCATGTGTGAGTGCTGTAAATGCTGAATGAAGCATAATGTTCCACTTTTATTGATGGTCACCACAGTTAACGAGCTAAGCCACGCATTCTAATATACACATTAAAAGTAATTACTCTAAAGAGGATTGGGCAAAAGTTGCCACCTGCTGAATTAAAAAAAAATCTCATGATCACTATAATGTACCAATATGTGTCTGCATTATACCTCACGTAAAACAAATAAACCCTCCAAATGTTGTCAGAGTGTATATAAGTTGATAATATTTTTACTGTGTCATCTATTGGTGATCGAGAGATTAATAGTTAATGTTTAAATAAGCTCAAAACGTTATATGGAATAAAAATGGTACTGGCACCAAGCAAGAAACCAAGTGGAATGTTGGCACTTATTTCGAACGAAATGGAGTGTTAAAGTAGGCAGATTTTGCTACATTCTTTCGTGATTACACAACTTGCAGGTTATTAATGCATTCAAAACCTGGCGGTAAGAGAATGGTTTGTAACACACATTCTCACAGATGCACATGTGCCCAAGAAAGGAAAGGATTGCAGTTACAAATTATTTAAAATCAACGTTATTGGCTTGAGTTCATATGAATTCAAGTCCAGCTGGTCAAGATCCAATGCGGTTTCTTTCAGTTGGCTGGATTCTGAAGTTGCTTTCACAGGAGCACAGGTGCAATTGAATTGCGGATGAAGGGGCAATAGTTGTAAAATGGGAAAAGAATCACTCGTTTTTGTGGGCAAATGATATCCAGCAGTCAGTGATACAAAAATGCTGCGTTGGATCATTGAAACTCTGGGCAGGTATGTGGCCAGTTGTCTGGGATGAAAGCATGCCTGACAACATGCTGAGTACAGGATCCAAATAAGTGACGGTTGTTGATTGGGTCAATGCTGCTGCAATGTTGCAGTCTTAGACCAATAAGTGTCTTTCATAAGACCCTGCAAATATCTCTGACAGAGCCCTGGGATAGTTCATTGGTGAAAAGGATGTGGGCAGTGGATACTTTGACAGTTAATGGTGAAGTATGGGCAACTGGTCCAGCTGACAACAGGCCTTGCCCCAGATAACTTTGAATGTCTGTCATCACCTGACATGATATCCTGGTCCTCGAGAGTGTGTTCAGGTTATCCTTTACCATGGGCAATCCCATGTCTGGCGTGGCCTCCTCTAAGTTGGACCTCTCCTCAGCTCCCCACCCTCCCATGAAGCTGCATGAGTGTGAGTAGGTGATTCTTCCTGCTCCTGGCAATGCAGGTGCTGCTGATACTTTTGCTGGTAACCTTTGTGTTCATTTTAGATTTATTCTAAAACAGTATAAATGCTGATCTAATGATTCAGAGTTTCAAGTTACAAATCACTTCTACAGGATTGCCATCCTACTAGGTGACAACTTCAAAGCATTGCAGAACTAAAATGTGGAGAGAAACCTCTCAAGATTAAGTATACAAACCATTTCACACTCCTGCTAAATAAGCAGCTGCATGCAGTGTATTCCGTGGGGAGTTCCCTGAGCACTAGCTCCCCAGTTTGAGATAGAAAAACATGCTCCTGAACAGTTGATTGTATGCAGCCTAACATGCTGCATGAGATGTGGAAGGTAGCAAATCAGTCGTACCCTTCTGTGTATTCCCAAGCTTGCATGCCCTTGTATAATAAAATTCAACCCAATGTCCCCAGATTACAGAATGGTATTTATTGCATCTTGTGTAGCTTTGAGATATAACAGTATTCTTCCTAAATTATTTGCAATTATGTATTCCCTCAAGCCCCTCAAACCTTTATGAGGAACACTCGAGGTCTGACAGATAATGCCTTAAAACAACATGACTGAATGAGTTATTTGCATCTTTTGTGGATGTTATCTAAATAACTGACTAAATCTGGCTCACTAGTCATCAGTAATTACTAAAATTAAAAATGACTAATTCATTTAAGATGATCAATAATGCCAGTAAATGCAAGAAATATCTATTATAGTCCTCACAACATTTTCAAAACTTTATGGCAAAGTAGGTGCACTTTCTGTTACGTACCACTAGAGGGTAGTAAAAGATCACACTCTTCACAAGTCAGTCAAACAAAAAATTGTTGTCAATAAAATGTGGAGCTGGAGGAGCAGCTCTGATGAAGGGCCCAGACCTGAAACGTCGACTTTCCTGCTCCTCTGATGCTGTCTGACCTGCTGTGCTCATGCAGCTCCTCATTTTATCGATTCTGACTTCCAGCATCTGCAGTCCTTTCTATTTCGTATGCAAAAAAAAACTTTCGGAATTTTAATATTTGTTTAAAAATTATGCTGATACAAGTTGAACTTTGCCATTGATAAGTTTTGCAAATTAATTCCAATTTATTAATTTCAAATGATTAGTTTTTATGGAAAAGTCTTGATAAACATTTGCCCTATTTTCAAGTGGGGGAGAAGTGCCAACTTTTTGGCATAATTTAATGAGTCATGAACAAAACTACTGTACATGGTTTGAAATATGATAACGTGACATTGTGAGTGGTATTTACAAAATAAGGCACCCATTTTGATGTATCAGCATCAGTGGTCCTTGAACACTTTTCAAGCATCTAATAAGCTGGCATTTATGGCAAACATTTTGTTAATAGAATCACAGACTGCACATTAAAAGTGTGAAAAACCCAATATTTTGGCGAGGGCTCTAATGTAGCGTCTATTTACATAATGGAGGATTTTGATAAGGGAGGTTGATTCCAACTCTTTCCAAATGTTTAAGCAGCTGGGAGAGCGTCTGGAAGAAGCAGAATGGCTGAAGTAAAACTTAGGGTATGAATATGAATGAGCTACAAATACAATAAAGTTTTTCATTTATTTGGCACCTTTTACATCTTCAGAACATGCCTAGGTGCTCCATCACAAATACATTTTGTAGGCATAAATAGCAGGCAATTTGTGTACAGCAAGGTCCCACAAACCAGTAAAGAAACAAATGATCAGTTACACTTTCTTTTTGATCTTTGGTTGAAGACTGAACTGAAACGTTAAATGACTGGGATAGCTCCCTGGTTTCCTTTAAGACCGTACCTCTTGCCAAAGCACTGGTTCAGAAAATTGATCCCATCTGTGCGAGCCCAATGCTCTGGAATCAGGTCATGAACCTGTTATTGCTACCTGTCCCTTGCCACCTATTCTCCACTCCGTTTGCTGCTCCTCCATTATCAGCTCCCCACACGGCCCTGCACTCTGCAGTTCCCCACTCTCTGCTCCCCTCATTGCTTAGTTAACTGGCTCTGGTGTTATTTTAAAAGAAAGCAAAGAAAAAAACAGGCTTGCAATTTTGAAATTCAAGGTACATACCAGCTGCTGTAGCTCAGCTTTGTAATTCCAACACTTCTGACAGTCAGTACACAGTGGAGAGTGCAGATGCATTGCTTGCCTCAAATTCTTTTTCAATGTGGTTTTAAGAGACTAAGCAATTGTGGTGTTCTTCTGTAAGAAATTATTGCAAAGTTTCTCGTGGAACGCAAAGGTGTCACAGATACTGGTAACATATGTAGTGAATGTGCACCCTACAGTGCATTGGCAGTGAGCAGAGCCTTAGAACATAGAACAGTACAGCACAGTACAGGCCCTTAGGCCCACGATGTTGTGCCAAACTTTTACCCTAAACCTAAGGTCTATCGAACCTCCACCGTTACCTTATACAATCATCCATATGCCTATCTAATAGCCGCTTAAATGCCCTTAATGAGGTCGACTCCACTACCCTCTCCAGCAATGCATTCCACGCCCCTACCACTCCCTGAGTAAAGAACCTACCTCCTTTCACTTTAAAACTATGTCCCCTCGTAAAAGCTACCTCCACCCTGGGAAAAAGTCTCTGGCTGTCTACTCTATCTATACCTCTGATCATTTTGTACACTTCTATCAAGTCACCTCTCATCCTTCGTCATTCTAAAGAGAAAAGCCCTAGCTCTCTCAACCTTTCCTCGTAAGACCTTCCCTCCATTCCAGGCAACATCCTGGTAAATCTCCTCTGCACCTTTTCCAACCCTTCCACATCTTTCCTGTAATGAGGTGACCAGAACTGGACACAATACTCCAGATGTGGCCAAACCAGGCTTTTGTATAGCTGGAGCATAACTTCATGGCTCTTGAACTCAATCCCTCTATTAATGAAAGCTAACACACCATACGCCTTCTTAACAACCCTATCCACCTGGGTGGCAGCTCTCAGGGAACTGTGAACATGAACCCCAAGATCCCTCTGCTCCTCCACACTGCCAAGAATCTTTCCGTTAACCCTGTATTCTGCTTTCAAGTTTGTCCTTCCAAAATGAATCACCTCACACTTTTCAGGGTTAAACTCCATCTGCCACTTCTCAGCCCAGCTCTGCATTCTATCAATGTCCCTTTTTAACCTAGAACAGCCCTCCGCACTGTCCACAACGTGACCCACCTTCGTATTGTCCGCGAACTTGCTAGTCCACGCTTCCACTCCTTTGTCCAAATCATTTATAAAAATCACAAATAGAAGAGGACCCAGAACAGATCCTTGTGGTACACCACTCGTAACTGAGCACCATGTTGAATATTTTCCATCCACTACCACCCTTTGTATTCTAAGGGTCAGCCAATTCTGAATCCAACCTGCCACATTTCCCCTCATCCCATGCCTCCTGACCTTCTGCATGAGCCTACCATGGGGAACCTTATCAACTGCCTTACTTAAATCCATGTATACCACATCCACTGCTCCACCTTCATCCACGTGTTTGGTCACTTCTTCAAAGAATTCAATAAGGTTTGTGAGGCATGATCTACCCCTCACAAATCCATGCTGACTATCACAAATCAAACTGTGCCTTTCCAAGTGATCATAAATCCTGTCTCTCAGAGCCCTTTCCAATAATTGCCCACCACTGACGTAAGACTAACTGGCCTGTAATTTCTGGGTTATCCCTGTTCCCTTTTTTGAACAAGGGAATGACGTTTGCCTCTTTCCAATCTTCCGGCACTGTGCCCATGGACAGTGAGGACGAAAAGATCATCGCCAAAGGCCCTGCGATCTCGTCCCTCGCTTCCCATAGAATCCTTGGATAAATCCCATCAGGCCCGGGGGAATTATCTATCTTCAACTTCCTCAGAATTCCTAGCACATCTTCTTTACTAACATCAACCTCCCTAGCCTACCTGCCTGTTTCACAACGTCCTCCTCTACAACTAGGTCCCTCTCAGTTGTGAATACTGAAGAAAAGTGTTCATTAAGGACCTCTCCTATCTCTTTAGGCTCTGTGCACAAATTCCCTTTACAATCCTTGATCGGCCCTACCCTTTCTCTGGTCATTCTCTTGTTCTGTACATACGTGTAAAAAGCCTTGGAGTTTTCCTTGATCCTATCCACCAAGGTTTTCTCATGCCCCCTTATAGCTCTCCTAAGCCCTTTCTTCAGCTCCTTCCTGGCTAACTGTGTCAGGAATCCTTCCTGTACGCACTGGACAAAATCTGCTCCATCTAAACTATTACAACTAAAATGTTTCCAATCAATATTTGGAAAGTTGAAGTCACCCATGACTACAACCCTGTGACTTCTGCACCTTTCCAGTATCTGCCTCCCAATCTGCTCCTGTACTTCTCTGCAACTATTAGAGGGTCTGTAAAAAAACCCCAACAAAGTTCCTTTCTTGTTCCTGACCTTAACCCAAACTGACTCTGTAGACATATCATTCTCAAACTGCCTTTCGGTAGCTGCTATACTCGCCCTGACTAGCAATGCCACGCCCCCACCTCTTTTTCCACTCTCCCTATTTCTTTTAAAGCATCTAAATCCCGGAACTTCCAACAACCATTCCTCTCCCTGAGTTACCCAAGTTTCTGTAATGGGCACAACATCGTAGTTCCAAGTACCGACCCATGCTCTAAGTTCATCCGCTTTATTTCTGATACTTCTAGCATTGAAGTATACACACCTCAAACCATCTCGGTGTCCGCAATTACGCTCCATCGATCGCATTTCTTTATAAACCACCTCACTCCCTGTTGTGTCTGTCAGAAGGCCGAATACCTCATCCTCTGAATTATAAATCCGGTTCCCCACCCACTGCCAAACTAGTTTAAACCATCCCGTACAGCTCTAGCAAACCTCCCTCCCAGGATATTTGTGCCCTTCCAGTTCAGGTGCAACCCGTCCTTACTGTACAGGTCCCACCTTCGCCAGGATGTGCTCCAATTATCCACATAATGGAAGCCCTCCCTCCTACACCAGCCCTGTAGCCGCGTGTTTAGCTGCACTCTCTCCCTATTTCTTACCTCGTTATCACGTGGCACTGATAGTAATCCAGAGATAACTACCCTGTTTGTCCTGGACTTCAGCTTCCAACCTAACTCCCTGTACTCATTTTTCACATTCTCAGTCCTTTTTCTACCTATGCCACTGGTACCGATGTGTACCATGACTGCTGGTTGCTGAAGTTGCTTTCCTTTTGATAATGTCATAGGACCTCTTTACAGTCACCAAAACTGGCAGATATGGTCATGGCTGAATGTTTCCTTCCAAGAAGGAACCTTTGACAATGCCCCTGGTATTGCACTAAAATGCTGGTTGGAATTGTGTGCTCATATCCAGGAATCGGGTTTGAAATTGTAATTTTCAGATTCTGAGGTGAATGCCATCACTGAGTTAACTTGCTATTGGCAGTTCAGCATTTTAGTCAGAATCAAGTAAATTTATAATTGTTAAAAATCCAGGAAAAGAATGTTTGAATTTCCTCACAGGAATACACCAGAGAAAAGGACTAGGTTATTCAACCTGACAAAAAGGTTTGTGCCTTTTTAAATTTGTTCTTGGGTTATGAAGCATCATTGGTAAAACCAAGTGGTGAAGGTGCGCCATCTTAAATCGGTGGTCTCCGTGTTATATTGGTACGTCACAATGCTGTTAGAAAGGGAATCCCAGTTCTAAGTCAGCATGGGGAGTGACTTGGAAGAGAACCTGCAGGTGGTGGTATTTCCATGAGTCTATTGCCCACGTCCTTCTAAATATTGTTTGGAGCCTTGGAATTTTGTCACAGAGCATCTTGTAGATGGTACGCACTGCTACCGTAGTGGCTGGTGATGAAGGTATTGAGTGTTTGTGTACAGTGATAATTGTGGTCCCAAAGAAACAAGCTGCTTTTTATTGGTCATGTTTTCTTTGTGTCATCATTGCGAGATTCATATCCCTCTTAAGAGCTCAAAGCTCAAATAAATCAAGTGTCTGGATGTTATCTCGTGACCATAGATCACAGGCTGTCTACACTGTAGTACTCAATGTAGAAGCTGTACCTGGAGATTACTTGAATATATAACTAAAGCTGTAAATAAATGCATCAGAGATCTTCAGGTAAATGGAATCCACATACTTCATTCATTACGTTTTAGATAATGCAAGAATATTATTACACGGTATATAGATTGTTTTTAAAAAAAATTCTTTTATTTAAAAAAAGAGCAAAGACAAAAGCAGGCTTGCAATTTTGAAATTCAAGGGGAGCAGTGACAAACAAAATATAATCCAGAAGTTCCCACAGTACAGAAAACATTAGAAAACAAGGTATCTTTGCAAACTTACAATATTTTTGAATTGGCCAGGTTCATGCAGGTGACCAACTGAACGAAACCTACCCTATTTATTGACCTGGGCTTTGGGGGTCAGCTCCATGCTGAACAAAGAGCAAATGCGCTTACATTCAAATGATGAGGAAAAAAATTGCTGAAATGTGAAACAGGGTCAACAGATCAAGCCCTAATACAAGTTTTAAGTTCAAATTGAAAAGTAACACCAAGTACAATGCTAAAAGTACCGAAGGATTCTATCAAATCCCTCAGGAAATGGAAAGTCATTGATTTCCCATCCAAGTTCAACTTTTCAAATGAAGGATGCTTCATGGACCAAGCAGTTGAAGAATTGGCAGGCAAGCTGTGAAAATTCTCATAGCAATTGGTCACAAGGGGGCTGAATTGAGTCAATAACTTTGGCTTGTCTAAAGAGGAGCAGAAAGGTCCCACAAAGAGAAGGAAAAGATTAGAGGATTTGTTGCATGTAAAAGTCAACTTTAGAATTCAGGAAGTGCTACACCTGCCCCCATACCTCCTCCCTCACCCCCATCCCAGGCCCCAAGAAGACTTTCCACATCAAGCAGATGTTCACCTGCACATCTGCCAATGTGGTATACTGCATCCGCTGTACCCGTTGTGGCCTCCTCTACATCGGGGAAACCAAGCGGAGGCTCGGGGACCGCTTTGTAGAACACGTATGCTCGGTTCGCAATAAACAACTGCACCTCCCAGTCGCGAACCATTTCAACTCCCCCTCCCATTCCTCAGATGACATGTCCATCCTGGGCCTCCTGCAGTGCCACAACAATGCCACCCGAAGGTTGCAGGAACAGCAACTCACATTCCGCTTGGGAACCCTGCAGCCCAATGGTATCAATGTGGATTTCACAAGCTTCAAAATCTCCCCTCCCCCTACCGCATCCCAAAACCAGCCCAGCTCATCCCTGCCTCCCTAACCTATCCCCTCCTCCCACCTCAAGCCGCACCCCCATCTCCTACCTACTAACCTCATCCCGCCCCCTTGACCTGTCCGTCCTCCCTGGACTGACCTATCCCCTCCCTAACTCCCCACCTACACTCATCATTACTGGCTCCATCTCCACCTCTTTTGATCTGTTTGTTTCCTCTCCACCTATCCTCTCCTCTATCCATCTTCTATCCGCCTCCCCCTCTCTCCCTATTTATTTCAGAACCCCCTTCCCCTCCCCCATTTCTGATGAAGGGTCTAGGCCCGAAATGTCAGCCTTCCTGCTCCTATGATGCTGCTTGGCCTGCTGTGTTCATCCAGCTCTGCACCTTGTTGTTTTGAATTCCCTATTCAGAATCGATATCCTGCAGATAAAAGCCACAAGAATCAACAGATCAACTTGTCAGCAAATGCCATAACAAGTGCAACAAATGCCTCTTTTCAATGGCTGAAATTTTGGATCAGATCATGGAGTTGATGGTTACCTCAACACCGATTAAAGCATTCCAAAAAGACCTCTTGGCAATAAACAAAACTAAAAGCATTCACTCACTGCCAGCAGATGGCAGAAAAACAAGAAACCATTGTAGTCCCAACTGTCGTGCAACCTCATCTACAAGCATTAACTGTGGCAAACATTATTGATGCTGTAGCCAGGCCACAAAAACCAATCTTCCAATCATAGGACAAGTATGCTTTCCACATATATTGTGTAGCATATTGTGTAGACAAAGTCACCCAATAATTTTTTTTGCCACAGTCAAGATGCACTGGATTGCATAGAACTCCATGGTACAACTGAAAATGACAAACTGCACTGAATACAATGGATTGCCAATCCCCTGCACTGGTACATTAACAATGCAATGCAGCTATAGCAATTCAGCAATTCAAGGAAACTATAAATATTTTACCTGGTGGACACCAAACAAGACTACCAATAAGTACAACTCTCAACATTATACTTATCCATGAGATCACCAAAGTATCTACGATGGCAGAAGAAATCAAGAATACTCACATTGATGTAATATGAAGTAAGGAACCGCGGATGCTGGAAATCAACCAAAAACATAAAATTGCTGGAGAAATTCAGCAGATCTAGCAGCATCTATGGAGACAAAGCAGAGTTAACGTTTAGGTCCCAGTAATCCTTCTTCAGAACACTAGATTCAAACCATTAACTCTGCTTTCTCTCTCCACAGATACTGCCAGACCTGCTGAGTTTCTCCAGCAATTTCTGTTTTGTTTCAATACCCGCATTGAGTCTGTCCAGGATTTATAACACTGGAATTGAATGATTAAATTGAATTAAGTTTATTGTCACATGTGCTGACATGAGTACATTGAGAAGTTTACAACTTATGAGGGCACTATCTTAGGTGTACAAAGGGATCTAGGTACAGAATCTTGGTACAAAGCAGAAAAATAAAGAAAATAAAGTCCTTCTTTCTAAAAAGGAGGAAAACAAAGAAGCACAGTTAACAGTTCAACATGATAGTCCATTAGTGCCTCAGCATGCTGTGTTCACCCTTCTCATAATGGTTCAACCTCCCACATCTCTGGGCACGACCTTCCCCCTGCCCCAGGGTGCCTGCTCTCGCTCTTGTCACTGTTGACCGCCTCAGGCTGCACATTCCTGCTCTCGTCACCACTTGGGATGACTACCATTGATGCTGGAAACTCTCTCCCCCCAACATTCGGCTTACCCTCCCCACACTGGCTGGATCTTCTCTGCCACGATCTCCTCCGAACTGCATAAACCCACACCTCACATAAGGTAAGTACATTAAACCAAGTTTTTAAAAAAAAGGTCGTGAAAGAAGAAAAAAAGAAATGAAAGGGGGTGAAAAGTAGAAACAGATGGAGTGGGTGAGCCCCCAGCAGGAGCCTGCACACTGCACTGGCACTCTGCTGCCAATTTGAACGCAAAAAACTTATACACGGAGAGGTTTAAGAAGAAAGTTTAAAAAGATGGTGCTATATCATAACTCAGAAGATGCAGTTCTGTCAATCATTCCTCCCAAAAAGTACTGATTTGATATTGTGCAAGCTGGTTGACAAGGATTGCAATGGTGACATCCGCTGTGTGGATCGCCGCACAGGCTGGTGGAGTTCAATTATGAGTGGATTAAAGGAGAATGTCACAATCAGAATATACCTACAACGAGACCTCTAAACTTCTCACTAATTGATTCCAACAGCAGACAAATGAAATCTCAAGTTCACAGGAGCCAAATTCCTCACGAGCATGATGCCAAACCTGGATATTGGTCAATGCACTTAACCTCAGAAACTCACTGCCTTCAGAACACCATTTGGAAAATATTTGGCTCCAGAGAATGACTTTAGGTTTATCTCTTGTTAAGATTCTACCCTAGCAGCATCTGGCAGAATTACAGAAAATAAGTCTGGATGTATATACATTGCCAGTGATGTTACAGTAAAGGGCAAAGCCAAAGTAGAGTGTGATTAGAACCTTCACTCTCACTGGCAACTTGTTGCAAAAGGATCATTCTCTACATTAAAACGTGCCAGGTGAATGTAAATCGGATCAATTTTTCTTTGGCACTTCTGGTTGTGGAAGGCAGCTTTACGATGTATGTATGTTAATGCACAAAGTGTGGTGAATAAGGATGGTGAGTTACAAGCACGACCAGTGTGTGACAATATAATGTTGTGGTAATAATGGAAACATGATATAAAGGCATGGATGAGACACTTGTCTTTCCTAACCACCCTAATATATAAGAGAGATGGGGTGACAATACTGACAAGGGAAAACACGATTGTGTTGAAAGCTGGGATGTTTGAGAAAGCATTTGGATAAAGAAGCAAAAAGGGTATGATCACACTGTTGGCATATAGTTCTCCAAATTTTCTGTGAGAGAGAGGGACAAATCTGCAGAGAAATCACAAATGAGTAAGAACTACAGAACAGTGATATTTGGGAACTTTCATTACCAAAATCAATTAGGATAATGCTAGCATGAGGCGGGTGGGGCACAACACCTGAAATATGTTTGGGCAAACTTCCTCAGTCAGAACCTTGTCAACCTAACTGGAAAGGAGGTGTGATGGATCGGATGTTGAGGAATGAGATGAACCACAAGGATCAAATATCTGTGGATGAACAATTAAGTAAGAGTGTTCATTATATGCTATGGTTTAAATTATTAATGGAGGAAAGCAGGGTGATATAAAGTTAAACTTCTAGATTGGAACAGAGCTGATTTCAATGGGATACATCATCCCCAAATAGATTTAGAAGGTAGGTGAAGAGGAAAATAAGACTGACATGAGAATTGCAAGACAACCCCAAAATATTCCTCGGCCTGTAAGTAATTAAAAGGGTTTCAGCAGTACAGAGGCCCCGATTAGGAACAAGCTAATGACATATGTGCACAAGATCAGAATTCTTAATAAACATTTTGTGTAGCTGTTTAAAAATCTTAAAAAGGTATTGATAGAGTCAGAGCTGGTAGAAGCAAGAGATTGGGTGAAATTTGAGGGAAGAGGTATTGGAAAGGTTGGCTATAAACATATTCTGTAGGTCATCTGTAGATGGCCTGCATCCCAGGTTGTTGAACAAAATGAGGATTAAGGAAATGAAAATGTTGCCGTAATTTTATAATCTTCACTAGGTACAAAGGAGGTGTCAGAAGAAAGAGAATGGCAAATGTAACATTATTTTATTCAAAAAAGGTATTTAAGAGCTGTCCCAGAAAGGACAAGCCAGTTCTGGCCAGAAACCTTAAGAAATAGGAGAAGAGTAGCCTTGTGACACCTGAAGCCATTCTACCATTCAATAAGATGATGTCTAAACTGATTGTCGTCTCACCTCCACTTTTTTCTGTTTACCTCTCAGAACCCTCAACTCCCTTGTTTTTCAAAAATCTGTCTAACTCTAATTTGAATATTATTTTATGATCCAGTGATCATGATAGAGTTCAAAAGATTTTAGAAACAATAATTGTGGGGAGGGGCAAAACAACAGGCACTTCGAGAGGTTTGAGTTAATTAAGGAGAGTCAGCTCAGTTTTGTAAAAGACTCATGCTTGAATAATCTACAGAAATAAACTGACTTTCTTTGTGCTTTAGGTATTTTATGAGAGACATACATACATATACACACACACAACACACGCACACCTACACAAGAACACACAGATCAAAGCAGCATTGTAAATACTGGCCACAATGAGTTTCAGTAGCTTGCATTTTACTAATTCAATCCATAATCTAAAATAATAGGTATAGTCTTTAAACATCACTTAAAAGAGTTCTTCCTCACATTCCCCCTGTATTACTTACCCAAGGATTTAAATGTGTCCCCTAGCCCTTGAACCATTAACTAATGGAAAACTTTTTCTCCTCCCATATCTTTCCCAATGTGTACTAATTTGTGCACATCTACCAAATCTCCCTTTTAATCTACACTGCTATAATGACCCCAGCTTCTCCAACTTAACCGTGCAATAAAATCCTTCTTTCTTGGAACCATTCCATTTCCTCTGCATCCTTTCAAGGACCATCACACCCTTTCTAAAGAGGTGTATCCAAAGGGGATATAATGTTCCAGTTGAAGAAAATAGGAATGTCACATTTGCCACTACTGTTCCTTCAGCACCTTTTCCCCTATCCCTAGGGAAAATTGGACGATTATGGCTCATTTTTCATTATCCTTATTCTCATTTTGTTAAACAAGTTGAGATGCAAACCAGGTGATATGTCCACGCTGAGTATTGACAGTCTTTCCAGTAACTCTTGACTTCAACAGCATATCTCTAAGTTTCATTTTTACTCTGCATTTACTTTCATTTGATCCTTCAGCTCTTAATAGTGTTTACATGCATATTGATCGTTAGCTGAAACAGCTTTCTAAAAGTAGGTTATCTGAACTACTATCTTTCATATCAAAGCTGTAGCAATAAGGAGGTCCTGGATACCATTATAATCCAGTAAGTGTTTGAAGGTCAAGCAGCTTTGATTCCAAATTTATGAACTGGAATTGAACAACAAATGCTGTGACACAAAAGGGAGGAGGGAATATTACTTGAAGTCTTTGTACTAGTTAGCAGTCGCACCCAATGTTTTACGTTGTTCTGAATTTATAGAGTCATAGGATCCCTACAGTGCAACCCATTTAGTCTACACTGGCCCTCCAAAGAGCATCCTACCCAAACCCTGACCTCCACTCTATCCCCATAATCCCACACTTACCATGGCTAATCCACCTAGCCTGCACATCCCTGGACTCTGCAGGCAATCTATCTAACCTGCACATCTCTTTAGACTGTGGGAGGAAACCGGAGTGCCCAGAGGAAATCCATGCAGACATGGGGAGAACATGCAAACTCCAAACAGACAGTCACCCAAGGCTAGAATTGCACCTGGGCCCCTGGCGCTGTGAGGCAGCAGTGCTAACCACCGTGCCACCTCTCATTAAGGTTTGCCTTAATGGTCAAGGTCAATTGGTTAAGGACAAGAGAGTACAACTATGAGTGAGGCAAGTAAGGAGATCCAGTGGGCAGTTGTACAGATGCGTCAGCTTCTGAGGTGAAGTTTGAAGTTCTCTCAGCCTGTTTGGATGAGGCTGAGGGATACAGAGTAGATGTGAAAACTGATCATGGCATTGTGGTACATGTCATTGGAGCAACAGGGAATGTAGTAACAGTAGTTGCATTAGTAGGTGTTAGTATAGTAAGGGAGGATTGACACAGTTCTCTATACCATTCTCTGAGTGGGAGACCGGATGGCTGTGTTACTCACCTGGTGCCTGGGTCTGGGATATCTTCTCAGGGTTAGAAAGTAATTTGCAGTGGGTGGGGTAGGATATATTGGTGTAGGCTATGTAGTTACCAATAATAACGATAGAATTAGGAAAGAGGTTCTGCATTGAGAATATTAGGAGCAAGGCACTAAATGAAAAAGCAGAACTTTAAAGTTTATGATCTCTGGACTATCACCTGAGTTGTGAGCAAGTTGGCATGGAGTACATAAAATGAGAGAAATTAATGCATAGCTCAAAGGTGTTGTGAGGGAAGTTGATTTTGTTTCTGGGTCACTTGGCTAGTACTGTGGAAAGTGTGGTCTCTTCCATTGGGACAGTCTACACCTGAACTTCGCTGGGGCTAGTGGTCTTGTGAACCACATTACTAGGGAAGTAGAGAGGGTTTTAACCTGAATAGTGAGGGCAAGGGATCAATTGTGGAAGAAAATAGTATATCAAACAATGGAGAAAAACAGCAGGAACGGACAGCAAGAAACAACCTAGGAATAAGCAATAATTAAGACTAAACCTTACAAAAATAACCAAAAGTTAGAACCAAGGGCCCTGTATCTGAATGTGTGCAGTATTCATACTAAAATAAACAAATTGACAGCGCACATTGAAGTAAATAAGTGCAATCTGATAGCCATAATGGAGATACAGCTTCAGGATGACCAAGTCCTGTACACTGGGGACATATGTCATTCAAGAAACTAGGAAGTTAGATGGAAAGTAGTTCCATTAATAAAGGATGGCATTTGTGCACTAGTAAGAAACAAGCTTATTTCAGGAGATTAGAATATAGATTTTTTTTGGGTGCAGATGAGGACAAGTAGGTCATGGAGTCATGAATGGGAGTGTCTACATGCCTCCTAACAGTAACTCTCTATAACAGTAACTTATCTCTCCAGTAACGTATTGGATTCAGAATTGGCTGACCCTTAGAAGACAAAGGGTGGCAGTGGAAGGAAAATATTCAACATGGTGCTCAGTTATCAGTGGTGTACCACAAGGATCTGTTCTGGGTCCTCTTCTATTTGTGATTTTTGTAAATGATTTGGACAAAGGAGTGGTAGGGTGGATTAGTAAGTTCGCAGACGATATGAAGGTGTGTCGCGTTGTGGACAGTGTGGAGGGCTGTTCTAGGTTACAAAGGGACATTGATAGAATGCAGAGCTGGGCTGAGAAGTGGCAGATGGAGTTTAACCCTGAAAAGTGTGAGGTGATTCATTTTGGAAGGACAAACTTGAAAGCAGAATACAGGGTTAACGGAAAGATTCTTGGCAGTGTGGAGGAGCAGAGGGATCTTGGGGTTCATGTTCACAGTTCCCTGAGAGCTGCCACCCAGGTGGATAGGGTTGTTAAGAAGGCGTATGGTGTGTTAGCTTTCATTAATAGAGGGATTGAGTTCAAGAGCCATGAAGTTATGCTCCAGCTATGCAAAAGCCTGGTTCGGCCACATCTGGAGTATTGTGCCCAGTTCTGGTCACCTCATTACAGGAAAGATGTGGAAGGGTTGGAAAAGGTGCAGAGGAGATTTACCAGGATGTTGCCTGGAATGGAAGGAAGATCTTACGAGGAAAGGTTGAGAGAGCTAGGGCTTTTCTCTTTAGAACGACGAAAGATGAGAGGTGACTTGATAGAAGTGTACAAAATGATCAGAGGTATAGATAGAGTAGACATCCAGAGACTTTTTCCCAGGGTGGAGGTAGTTATTACGAGGGGGCATAGTTTTAAAGTGAGTGGAGGTAGATATAGGGGAGACGTCAGAGGTAGGTTCTTTACTCAGAGAGTGGTCGGGACGTGGAATGCATTGCCGGAGAGGGTAGTGGAGTCGGCCTCATTAGGGGCATTTAAGTGGCTATTAGACAGGCATATGGATGATAGTATAAGGTAGGGGTGGAGGTTAGATATACCTTATGATTAGGATAAGAGTTTGGCACAACATCGTGGGCTGAAGGGCCTGTACTGTGCTGTACTGTTCTATGTTCTATGTTCTATACAAGAAGACATACTGTATGTTTGTTATAAAGGGACAGCAATAATCATCAGTGACTTTAATCGACTGAAAAACTGGAATGATCAGATTGGTCATAGTAAATGAATGGAAAGGTTATAGAATGCTTTTGAGATTGTTTCTTAGAGCAGCTTTGGAACTGACCAGAGAGCAGGTTATACTAGACATGGCATAGTGTAATTTGGCAGGACTAATTAGTGACTTCAGAGTTAAGGCACTACTAATACGATTGGATTTTCACATCTAGTTTGAAAGGGAGAAGACTGTGCTTAAAAGTAGCATAGTAAATTTTAATGATGGTAGATATGAGGGCATGAATGCTCACCTAACTGATAATGAACTGGCAAATTAAGCTAGGAGATCAATCGACACACATTGACAGAAATTCAAGGAGATATTTCAGAATAGGCAGAATATGTATATTCCTGCTACTGTATTTAAAAAGAAGCCATCCATGGTTAAGTAAAACTTTAGAGAAAAACTAAAAACTTGAGGAAAAAGCATATAACTGCAAAGATGATTGGTCAGAATATGAAAAAAGTTAGAGATTAATTAAATCAAGCGGATAAAGTTAGAGTATGACAGGAAACTAGTTAAAAATATAAAAATGAATAGTAAAAGTTTCATCAGGTATTTTAAAAGCAAGAGAATAGGTGAAGTGAGTATTGATTCTCCAGAGACTGAGAATGGAAGTAGATAACATAAAAATGGTGTATTAATGGTGCATTTTTGCTTACGTCTCCTCTATGAAGGGTACAAAAACAATTCAGTAATAGCTGGAAATCAGGACGTGGAAAGGAAAGGGGAACTCAGCAAAATTACAATCACAGGGCAAGTGGCACTGAGCAAACTGAGGCCTGACACTATTTGATCCAGATGGATTTCGTCCTAGGCTCTTAAAAGAGGTTGCTGATATGGTGGCAGATGTGTTGGTGTTAGTTTTCCAAAATTTCCTACATTCTGGAAAGGTTCCATCAGACTGGAAAATAGCAAATATACCCCCCTCTATTCAAGAAGGGCAGAAGGCAGGAAACTATAGAGCAGTTATCTTGATGCCTGTTGTAGGGAAGATGTCAGAATAGATCATTAAAGAGATTATAGCACTTAGAAGCACTTATAGCACTAAATCGGGAAAAGTCACTGTGGTTTCATGAAAAGGTAATTGTCTTTAACCAATTTATTGGAGTTCTTTGTGGGAATGATATGCAATGGATAAAGAAGAGCCTGTAGATCTACTATATTTTGATTTCCAGAAGGCATTTGATAAGGTACCACACCAAAGGTTATTGAGGAAAATGAAAGCTCAGAGTGTAGGGGGTAACATATTGGCACAGATGGATGATTGGTTAGCTGGTTGGCAGGCAGGCAGAAAACAAAAAATATACCTAAATGGGTTTTTAGCAGGATGTGACAAGTGAAGTCCTGAAGGGGTCTATGTTAGTGTTTTTTTTTTAAACAGTTTATTATTTCATTTCTTAGAATTGTATAGAGGCCCTACAGTATGGGAACACGCCATTTGGCCCAACAAGTCCACACTGACCCTCAGAGCATCCCATCCAATTTACACCAATGACTTGGATGAAAGGAATGAAGGCATGGCATCTAATTTCACAAATAACACCAAGATAAGTAGGAAAGTCCTTTGTGAAGGAAACATGAGGCAATTGCAGTTGGCCGTAGATAGGCTGAGCGTGGAGGCAAAATGATTGGCAAATGGAATGTTGCAGGAAAATGTGAAGTTGTTCACTATGGCAGGAAGAATAAAAAAAACAGTATTATGTACGTAGAGAATAGCTACAAAGTTCTGAATTGCAAAGGGATTTGGATGTTCAGTCACAAAAAGTTAATTTGCAGGTAGAATACATAATCTCTAATGGAACATTACCATATTATTGCTGAGGAATTGAATATAAAAGTAAGGATCTCATGCTTCAGTTACAGAGGGAGTTGGTGAGATCACATCAAATATTGGTGCAGTCTGATCTTCCTTTCAGGAAGAATGTAAATGCATTAGGGTACTTCAGAGGAAGTGACCTCAACTTGAGACCTGGAAAGAGCAGGATTTTAACAAGGAAACATTGGATTAGCTGGACTTGATTCCATTAGAGTTTAGAAGACTTAATTGAAGTGTGAATGAGCCTGAATGGCCTTGGTGAGATGGATGTGGAAAGATTGTTTCCTCTTCTGGATCTGTCTGCAATTAGGGAGCACTCTTTTAAAATTAGGTTTCACTCGTTTCAGACAGATGTGCAGAAATCTTTTCTGAGAGTTATGTGACTTTGGAGCTCCTTGCCTCAAAATGTGGTGGAGGCAGAGTCATTGGATATTTTTAAGATAGAGGTGGATAGATTCTTATTAGGGAGGGTTTCAAGGATTATCGAAGATGATAAGATAGAGAATTTGTTATTCATTTAGGCTCTGATATTCATGAATGGTGAAGTGAGGTTGAGGTGAAGAATGGTGTTTTTCCTCCTACTTTGTATGTTCATAAGCATCCCACATTCTCCAAATGTGACAGAATGAAGTATTCATTATAATAGAGATAGTAGGAACTGCAGATGCTGGAGAATCCGAGACAACAAGGTGCAGGGCTGGATGAACACAGCAGGCCAAGCAGCATCATAGGAGCAGAGAGGCTGACGTTTCGGGCCTAGACCCTTCATCAGAAAAGGGTCTAGGC
>NC_063337.1:96322525-96351565 GCF_021869965.1 Rhincodon typus | reverse complement strand
CAGGAATTGTGCTGTGCACAAAGAGCTTGGGAGAAGTATAAATATACAGAGTAGACACCAACTGAACCTCTCAATTTGTTCCCTTGCTGTTCTCTTTTCCTCCATTTGTAGAGCTGGGATATTTTGCCTCACCAGTTCAGTACCTTTCCATCAATGAGCAAATGTGCCCTCAGCACTGTCTTGAGTAAAAATTGCACACAGCAAATCTGCTCCTTTATGTTGTCAAACCCCAGATCTCCTCCTCTTCCACTTGGAGCTTGCAAGTAGTCACGTCATATTAAAAAAAGACTGTCTGAACAGTGTAACAATTCCAGTAAAGCCCGAGGATCGGACCCCACTGAGGAAGAGCACTGACATGATCACTGGAACAAACAGGTCAAAGTAGAGAAACACAAAGATATGCAGGGAGAAATGGAACCAGAGACACAACAAGAGTTCTTTTTGTTGGCAGAGAGATCAGCAAATACAGCAAGAAATTCACTGAGAGAGGCATTATCCAAAAGAAACTCCACAATTCCAATCCATGCTGTAATGATTGCAGGACAAGCGACAAACACCTCCGCATTCCTTGCTTTCAAGAGATCCAAGGATTTCTGACCAGTTTTTAGAGGTTGGGATGGTGAATAGAGGCTCTGGGAAGAAGCATTGGATGAGAGGCAGGGGGAGAATGGGGCCCTGGGTAGAGGATGGGAGAACCTGGGGTAGTGGGTGAGTGTTGGCAGAGAATTGGACAATCAGTAAGGGTTGAGTGGAGAATGTGGCACTGGTCACCAGAAAAGCTGCTGTGTCTGGTTGAAGTTTTGCACCTTCCAAGGGAACTGAACTCATGTGCCCTCTTCCTCTCCAAGGCTTTGCCAAATTTTCTAGTGTAGTGTAGTGCCGAAAATTGACTGCACAGTGTTCCAGATGAGCTATGATCAGCCGATTGCCAAAGTTTAGCACAATTCCTTCTATTTGTAGAAAGCAGAGGATCCTACATGGCTTTCTTAACAATCCTGTCTGGGTACCCCACTTCCTTCAAAGATTTGTGTATAAATGCTTAAAGGTCTCAGCCTTTCAAATGGGATCATTTAATTTATATTGCCTCTCGTCTTCCTTGCCACAAAAATGTATTTCAGGTCACAGTTCTCTGCATTAAAATTTGCATGCCATATGCGTCTGAGATTTTATCAGCTGGTCTATGTGGCCTTGAAGCCTTTTATTAACCAAATTGTTTATCACATTGCTGACTTTGTGCCATCTGCTAACTTTTAAATTGCGCCTACGTTAATTTCCTTTATACATTCCTGTTATTGCAACCTATCCTGTTGTGTAATGGCAGGTCTGTTTCTAAAAAGAAATTTCTAAACTTTCCACAAGCCTGTCCCAAGTGGATTTGTTTAGCTTCTACTCAGTTAATTGTCACAAATTTCCCATCATGTTTTGTATTCCAACAGGTTTCTACTTCAGTCAACTACTTACTGAGTGAAGACGTGAAATGAAAACCTCATTAAAATTTAGTATTTCCTGAACTTAATTAGCTAAATGCTTTCTGATAAAGGAATATAGGCTGAATACAGAAATCTGTCTCTGTTCCTCTCCTTAACTACCCTAGTGTTTTGTGTCTCAAGTTCTGTCCTGGTGGTTGGCTGGTTATAAGTGTGTGATGTTTCTGTTTTCACAGCTTGCACTAGACACTCATCATTGGACGTGGGTAAACCACTTTGTAATATGGGGCTCGCTGCTCTTTTACATCATCTTTTCTTTCCTGTGGGGAGGTATTATCTGGTAAGTGTGTGTAAATACAGGCTGAAAGTGAAACAAAACCTTTGAATGAATGTTCCCCTCAATATAATGAATGTTTTCAGAAGAATAGAGAATAGGTTCACTTTAAAAAATAACGAAAGATATTTGTTTCATATAACTTCATTTCATCCCGAGATGTGAGATAACAACATGACAGGATTTCCATTTTTGGACTAAGTCTGAGAGAAGGAGAATTTCCAGGACGGAAACCGTTAGCTACCAACGTGAGGAAGGGAGCTGGATCTTGCGGCAACCAGGCAGCTGATTGGTTGCTGGTGAACTTTCTGTTGGGGGTCAGAAAGTTCTGTTGGCCAATCACAGGCTGGCAGCTCTTTAACCTCAGCCCCCTCCATGTACTCCCAGAATGGAGTTCCACTAGGAAAAGTGTTTTTTTGGGGTGAACAGGGTGGGAGATCTCTGGAGTTTGGGTTCAGAGAGGTGTGAGGAGATCTGAAGTCAGGGCAGAAGGTAAGCAATCAGCAGCCATCCCCCTGCTGTGCGACCAGTCCCATGGTCTTGTACAAATTGCTGCAGACCCCAACCCCATGCAAACTGAGAGATTGCCCACACGGGTTTATCAATCAGATTGGCTGACTTTTTCCCGTCTCGCGTTAGGCTTCTCTTTTATGTGTTTATGGGATGTGGATGTTGTTGGGCTGGGCCAACATTTATTGCCCCTCCGTTCTGAATTAACCTTGAGATGGTTGTGATGATGAGCTGCATTTTTGAATCGCTGCAGTTCTTGAGGGATAGGTTCAATTTATACTTTTAGATTAATTTCATCCTTTTGTCTTTGAATCATATTATTTTGCCTTTGCTTTTCCTTCATGATGTTTATTTTCTTCTCAGGCCTTTTCTGAATTACCAGAGAATGTACTATGTCTTCATGCAGATGCTTTCAACAGGGCCAGCCTGGTTAGGGATTATCCTGCTAATAACAATCAGCCTCCTTCCAGATGTAGTTAAAAAAGTGCTTTGCAGGCAACTTTGGCCAACAGCAACGGAAAAACTTCAGGTACCAGTAATGAACAGTGTATTGTGTCAAAAATTATCAGTAAAAAATATCAATTGCTATCCGAATGTGTAATACATTGCAATTGGCCATGATTGTATTGTTTTTTTATTCAGATAATAAGCAAAAAATAGGTTGTGGAGGAAATCTTGCTTTGCGTCTGACTAAATTCACAGTTGTTTGGTACACAATAGGTTGATTAACTGCAAAATTTAAAATGTGTACACATATATGGAATGAGATGTTACTTTTAGAATGACACAATCGCAGAAAAAAAATCCATGCATTCTGTGATTAGCAGATTTCTGCAGGTCAGGCAGTTCAGCTGCAAATTTCTACAGGTGTAATTTGGGCAGGTATGGGGTGAGAAATGGAATGGCATGCGGTGATACCAGATCTAAGCAGTAAAACTCAGATCCTGAGTGCTTCCTCTGAGGGAAGTATGGAGTGGACAGTAGCTTCACTTGCCATTAGAATTCTGGTGCCTAAAAAGGCAAAGGGCCAGTAAGTAACATCTGCTGTTTCTGTTTCTGTCCCAAATGAATTGTGTGCCAGCAATACACTGGTTGTCATTTGTGTGAAGCAAAAGGTAGTGTTCCAAACTGAGGTTAAGCCCTTGAAGTTACATAGCTATATTGAGGACCTGATTCTTTTTTAAAAATTTTTTATTCATTTGTGGGATGTGGGCATCGCTGGCTGGGCCAGCATTTGTTTCCATGGAGAAGGTGGTGCTAAACTGCCTTCTTGAACCCCTCCTGTTTTTGGGGTGTGGGATCATCTCGATTTCTTAAAATAGTCTTTAAAAGTAGGTTCAAATGCAGAGTGGAATTTAAACACCTATAGTTAAACTCTCCCTTTTAATTTTGTGTATTTTGATCCCTAACTTCAGCAATTAAAGAAACCCAATATATTTGCTGCATATATTTTCTAATATATTTATTAGAAATAACATTTCCTTCAATCTTAATTTACAGGATAGACTTCTTGCCTCACATATTGTTTCCATTATACTACTGCCTTTTATCCAGTGCTGTAGCTGCAGGTTTTACATCTGCTGGACTGCTGATGTTGTTCATGATTTTGCTATGCCACTCTCTGTTCAACTCTTGTGACCATTAACTTTGTCCTACTCTGCATTTCGCTTTCTGATCTTCCTCACCATTCTGGACTGGTATTTCATGTTGCCCAACAACTTAGTTGCCTCTCCAGGCTTCCTGAATTATTCAGCTCCTTAGTCTTTGGTATTCCAGGCTCCTGATTTTCATGCCTGCACCTCTGCTTATCTCCATTTTAAACAGATATTGCCACTTGTAGCTTTGATGAACCTAGACTTACCTGCACTAGATCAGTTGTCACTGTTTATTGGTTATCTTGTTGCTCCTCTTATTTGCTGTCTGAATACGACTAGTTTCGAAATGTCTTTGCTACTTTACTCTCTCCAAACTGGACCTCACATCTTATGGCAGATCATTCAGCAGCTTGAAGCAACAACTTACGAATCATTTTCACAACTCCTGATCTCCCATTTTTACTGGGGATTCTTTTGTACCCTATTATTGCTCCCTTCAGCTTAAGAACTTGTCTTATTTAAATCTCTGTTATTTGGGAAAAGGTTCCCTTTTGTATCTCACTTTGCCAGTGAACTACCTATTTTTATTTTCCTTCCTCCAGTCTATCTTGGAATCTGTTCATTGTGAAAGCTAACATTCCCTTAATGAGCCAGAAAGCCCAAATGTCATATCTGCCTCTCTATAGCCATCTCATTCAACATGATTGCTCATCTCTTCAAAAACCTTTTCGTGCCAGTTACTCAACCCATTACCCAAGGATTCCCAAAAACTCTGCTACCAGATCTACAAAGTCTTGCTTTCTGTCAAGAATGATCACTCAATCATATACAATGTGCTTCCTGTCCATGATGGCACTGATATGTTCTTTATTGGATGACTCCACAGTGTTGGGCATGATCAGCCAAGTTCTTCGGTCCCTCTCCTTCGTTATTCAGTTCCATGGGAGCACCCTCATAGTTACTGGTCTTACTTATTGCTCATCAGAGCGTCTTCAGCATTATATTCCCTTCCCATCCCACAGCATCAACTCAGGAGTTTCCCATCAACCTCTCTTTGCCATGCCACTACCCCCTACCACCCTTTCTTGTATCTTTATCCATTCATGGGAATCTGATCTTCATTGACATGGCCAGCACTTGTTTTCTATCCGAATTGTACTTGAGAAGCTGACAGTGAACGATGAAGCTGACAATGAAGCCTTGGACCATTACACTGATGTGGTAGAGGTAACAGTGTTGTTAGACAGGGGAATTGCTGCATTTTGACTCATTTAGGCAAGTGGGAAATGTTCCATCACATACTTGACCTGTGCCTTTGCAGATGATGAAAAAGCCATGGGCCTAGACAGAAGTTACTCACTACAAAATACCCAGCTTCTGTCCTGCTTTTGTATCCACTGTGTTGATGTAGCTGGACCAGTAAAATTTTTGATCAATAATAAACCCCCAGCATGTTGATGGTTGGGAATTTAACAAAGTTAAGACCATTCAATGTCAAAAGGATACTGTTAGATTCTCTCTGGTTGGAGATGACGCTGCTATTGGATTGCCTTGCCATCGGATTTGGAGGATGGTATGAAGCCAACTTACAGCTAATTTGTTTCAGAGATAGTAGGAACTGCAGATGCTGGAGAATCTGAGATGAACCTTCCTGCTCCTCTGATGCTGCTTGGCCTGCTGTGTTCATCCAGCTCTACACCTTGTTATCTCAGATTCTCCAGCATCTGCAGTTCCTACTATCTCTGAAACAATTTTAACCCCACTGCGAAGCCGAAGAAGGGTCTAGGCCCGAAACGTCAGCCTTCCTGCACCTCTGATGCTGCTTGGCCTGCTGTGTTCATCCAGCTCTACACCTTGTTATTACAGCTAATTTGCCCAGCTTCGCTCAAAACCAGATCTTCACATGTTCATTTGCCTGACATCAGGATCCAAAAGCAACCACTCTACTTGGAACTAGGTTGTGGCAAGAGGCTCGCAGGAAGGTTACGGACACAACTTGGGGATATTTTCAAAACATCCCTAAACAGTCATCTCCCCATTGGCTCACGGGAGATGGTGATGTGATCCACCAAAGTTAAGAAGGCTGGTTTGGGATGGCACCAGTAGCATTGAGAGACTTTGATAGGAACATGCAGAGAGGAAATCAGGGCACTACAGGGAGCACATAACCCTCCTATCAATGCAGTACACACCTTTTGAGAACCACATGCCATGCTTGTAACGAAGTGTGTACATCATACTTATCATCCATCTCAGAACCTGTCAAAGCAGAATGGATGATTATTACTCGGCACTTACGGGATACAAATGTTACTTGCTATTTAACAGCCTGTCCTGGATAATATCCTGATTTTGCAGCATGCAGGCATGGAAAGATTTTGCAGAGGCACATTTTGGCCATGCACTGGGTACGTTTCATCCATGCATAAACAGATTTTATATATTCAGAATGTTTTTGTCATATGCAGGCACATTTCACAGTCTACATTTTGCCCAATGTAGCAGCCATGTTTCAGCCATACACAGGTGAGTTTTAGTCATGCATACACAGATCCCAGCTGCATTTGGGTACTTTCCAGCCATGTACAGGCATGTTTCACAGTATTCAGACTCCTTTCAGCCAGGCAATGCCAAGTTTCAATGATGATTTCATCCTATGCATTTTATTGTGCACAGGCACATTTTTTCTTTTAACCCTGATGTCTGCAGTGTTCAAATTTTTGAGTTTCTGTTTTACCCAATGGTTTTGAGTGAATCGGGGCGCATTTCATTACATGATCTCTTTCTCACAGGAAGTGAAATGCTTTGTTTTTAAAGATCTGTTTCTTTGAATGTGCATTTTACCTAAAGTTATCTCTAAAACACATATATACGTTTCATGTATTCATCTTGGTAACAGTTAAGTTTGTCAAGCAATTGTGAATGGATTTCTGCACGTGTTAAAGGTTTCTTTGTATGTTGTTCACATCTTTGAACATGCACTGTGCATGGCTTTCAATATGCACTGTGCACAACTTTCAGCATGTGCTGTTTGTACACATTTTTAATATACACTGTGCATGACTATTGGAATGCGCTGTACATGGCTTTCAGCATGTGCTGTGTATACACAGCTTTCAAAGTGAGCTGTGCACAGCTTTCAACATGCACTGTGCATGGCTTTTGGCGTGCGCTGTGCATGGCTTTCGGCGTGCGCTGTGCACAACTATCAGCGTGCACTGTGTGCGGTTTTCAGGATGCGCTGTGCACGACTATCAGCATGTGCTGTTCATTACTATCAGCGAGCGCTGTTGATGACTATGGGCGTGCACTGTGCACGGTTTTCAGGATGCGCTGTGCATGGATCTCGGCATGTGCTTTGCACGACTATCAGCATGTGCTGTTCATTACAATCAGCAAGCGCTGTTCACGACTATTGGTGTGTGCTGTGCACGGTTTTCAGGATGCGCTGTTCACGACTATCGATATGCACTGTTCACGACTATCGACATGCGCTGTGCATGACTATCGGCACGGGCTGTGCATGGCTATCAGCACGCGCTGTTGCACGGCTTTCAGCACACGTTGTGCCTGGTTTTCAGATGTGTTGTATGCACAGTTTCTAGCATGCACTGCGCACAGGTTTCTGTATATATTGTACACAGCTTTCTCTATATGTTGCCTTTAACCAGATTAATCCTTGTGTTTCTCTCTCCTTTTGCCCTACATCTGCTGTTCCTGAATATTCATCCTTCGCTGTTTGTAAATGAATATTGGGCTCCCATGTCCTACTTTCAACTGGAAAAAACACAGACCAAGCGAAAGTATATTTCAGCTGAACAGTCCACCATCTTTATGCTTTCCCAGACATCCAGTAGTCTAAGTTTCTAATGGAAAAAAGGTGATACTTCTTCCCTCTATTTTTAACATGCGTGAGAGTTGGATTTTCCATATCATTGTGGTTACTACTATCAGTGGATATTTAGAAGTATAAAAGACAATCCCTTTAAAGGAGGCTATCTGGAAAATAAATTGACGAGAGCCAAGGTTTCCAATTACATTTCATTCTGTCCATAAGTAAATCAAATGGGTAACCTTTGACCTTGGTTTGAGAATCTATGGGTCATGTGAGGTTATGCAGTTTCTAGAAAAGAGGTAGAAGCTGCTGAACTTAACGTTCTCACTTGGTTGAAGGAAAATTCCTAGGAATTGATTCCAAATGGTGCACTTAGAGGAAGATAAATGGTTGCTAAAAGAATAGGTTCAAGGTTCTGTTCTAAGGTAGTGGTGGCAGGCTTTTTCCTTGCATTGCTGTAGTCCTTGTGCAAATGGGCTTCAGCAGTGGAAAGGTCGTTACAGATTATTGTCTGTATTACTGTGGTAGCACAGTGTTGCACATGACTTCTCAATATTCTGTTTTGTGGAGATGATGGATTAGTATGAGCTTTTTGCTTTTTTGTTTCTTTGTAATAGTAGCTATTAAATCAAGCAATCCTGGAGATACTATATACAGAAGACAACAGTAGAAATAAGTTAGCTGATAGTCCATTTGTAGATCAGGAGTGTTAGGACCTATAACGGGTTCCTTGAACTTCATTATTTCCCAGAATCTTCCAGAGAATTTGTTAAAATCTTTGCTTTCTCTAAAAGAAATCTGTAACTGCTAATAAGTGCAGAATCTGATTATCCTACCTTTCCCACTCCCGAGTTTCATGTTCTTCTACTCTCTATTTTCACACTTGAAATTTGCACAGGAACAGAACAAATAGAAACTACAGTAGGACACATGGCCAGCACAGCCAGTTATGTCAGTGAACAAGATCATAGCTGACCTCCCCACTACACCCCCGCCCCACCCACCACCTTCCAAATTCTGTTCTACTTTCCTTTCTGAATCCCAGATCCTATACTCCATGATATCCCCACCACCCAAAAATCTAGCAACATCAACTTTGAATATGCTCATTGAATGCACAACCATTGCTTTCTAGGTAAGAATACCAAAGATTCACAGCCTCTCTGAATAAAGAAATTTCTCTTCATCTAGATTCTAATTGACCAATCAGCACATTTTAGCAAGATGTGAGCCACTATTCTACAGAGACCAACCACAGGAATCAACATATCAGCACCTACTCTGTCTAGCTGATTCAGAATGTTACGTGTTTCATTAAGACCACCTCGCATTCTTCAAAAGTCGAGAAAGTTTAGGCCTGGTTTACTCAACCTCTCACTCTGGATAATTCTCTCATCCTAGGAGCAAAACTAGTGAACCTGCCTGCAAGGCAGGTATATTCCTCCTTAAATCTTGAACCCGTAATTATGGAGAGTACCCCAAGTGTGGTCTCCCCAAAGCCTTATACAGCTGTAGAAAGACTTTGTTGCTCTTATGCTCCTGTCCAGCCACAATAAAAGCCAATATATCACTCTTTTCCGAATTGTCTTCATGCTAACTTTGTGTTTCTTGTATGAGTACATCCAAGTCTCTGCAAACTCCTTTAAAAATTTTTTCTCCTATTATTAAAGAAGTGACTAACCTCGCATTTCACCACATTTTATTCACCTGCTAAATTTTACTTGCTTATTTAGCCTTTTAAATCTCTTTGTATCTTCCTTATATTTCACAGATTACACCCCAGCTAGCTTTCAACTAAGAAGGTACCAAGAACTGCAGATGCTGGAGTCACAGACAACACAGTGTGAAGCTGGAGGAACTGTTCTGAAGAAGGGTCCCAACCCAAAATGTCGACTTTCCTACTCCTCTGATGCTGCTTGACATGCCGCGTTCCTCCAGCTCCACACTGTGTTGACGAGCTTTCAACCAACTTGGGAGTATTACTCTCAGTTTCTTCATCTAAGTTATAAATAGAGATTGCAAATAATTGAGGCCTCAGATTTGATCCTGGTGGCACGCCACTAGTGATGGCTTACAACTTGAAAATGTCCCATTCGTGCCTACATGCTGCTTCCTGTTATTAACAAATGCTCCATCCATGTTAATATACCCAGCCCCAAATCTATGCAAACTTATTTTGCAAATTAACCTTTTGTGCGACTGTATAGAATACCTCTGAAAATACCTTTGAATACCTTTTTATCAACTTTTTGGTCACCCCTTGTTAATTTATAAAAACTTTGAAAATTCAAACATACTGTTTTTATTGGCTCCCCTTTATCTGACCTGGTAGTTACAAACTCAGTAATCTTCAACACCTTTGTCAAACATGATTTATCTTTTCTAAATCCATTGTTGATTTTGATTGGCCATACTTTGATTTTCTAAATCAATTGTTAAAACATCCTTGATAATAGATTCAAGCATTTTCTCGATAACAGACCAATGTGATTTTAATTTGCCTCTCGTTCCATGTTTAATCTTTCCTTCTGTTCCTAACTGGTGGTGCTACATTTGCTAGCTTCCAAATGCTGAGCGAGAATCTAGGCAATTTTGGAATATCATAACCAATGCATCCACTTTCTCTATAGCTTTCTCCTTTCAAACTTTGGGATTTAAAATCCCAGATCTTCATCAATTGTCAGCATTTAGTCCCATAGTTTTCTCCAACAACTTTTTTCTGCTAATATTGATTACTTTAAGTACTTCACTTTTATTGACTTCTTGGTTGCCCTTCATTTTCTGCTAAATAGTTTTATGTCTGTCATTTCCTATTACCCTCTAAATAATTTGTGTCTTTCATTTCCTATTCCCTGTGATAATCTATTGTCTATGCCTCAAAGGGACAAAAATTTATTTTACCTCATATTGTAATTTTTAAGACATATAAAAACTCTTAAAATGCATTTTATATTCATAATTAGTTTCTTTCACTTTGTTTTTCTTTTTATCAACTTTTTGGTCACCCCTTGTTAATTTCTAAAACTTTCCAAATCTTCAGGCTTACTCTATTCCTCCTGATGTTATAAGTATCTTATTTTAAAACTATCCCATCTTCAAATTCCCAAGTAAGGCAGGGATCAATCTTTCTCTATAAGCATTTTTACTTGAATATATTTTTTGAATGTTGTGAATTGTTTCTTTAAAAGTTTCTAACTGTTCCTTTTCGATTTTTTACACTATTAATCACCCCCATTTTCCCCTTTGTTGTTTAGGTTAAACTTTGTTTAGATTAAAGATTCTTCTTTTCGAGTATGTTATTTTGCTCTGAAACATTTTATGGAATTATGCAATTTATTATCACCTTTCCCAGAGGATCGCTTGCTATGAAATTACTTATTGACTCTGACCAGTTATACAGTACTATATCTAAAATAGCTTTATTCTTCTTTAGTTTGATATAGTTTAGAGTTTTAAGAAGCTGTCATAGAAGCAGTCTGTAGGATCATCTGTCAGATTAAGTGCATTCATTTGAATTATCCAGTCCCTCAAGATTATTACATGGCCTTTGTTGCAACCTCTGATTATTTCTTGCCTATGCTTTGTACACTGGTATAACAAAGTAAGGAAGCAAAAACTACTCCAAGCAGTGTTTTCTAATCCATATTGTTTCTCATCTACATCCATGTTCAGTTTATTTCCTTATATTCTGAGCCAAAGTCCTTTCTTATTACTGTCCTAATCAGGGCTATTGTACCTCATATTCAATCGTAACAGTTTTTTGAAATGTTTTACACTCTGGAATATTTATTTCCCAGCCTTGGTCACGTTGTGACTATAGTTTTCCAATGAAGATTATATCAGCCTATGTATCTTTATTTGTACTTCCCACTCCCAGAAAGGTACTAATTTTTATTTAAACTATATTCTCTTATTTAATTTACCTCTTAAAAGTGGGCATTTGCCAGAAATAAGCTGGCAGCTATTGACCACAGATTGTGTTTCCAAGGTACATTCATTGGTCAAAAACTAACTCATCATTTTCTTGGAAATTTCACGCTCTTGCATTTTGTAGACATTCCAGTAAAACCAACATCAAGGAACAGCAGATGAGATGTCTTCCTAGATGTCACCCAGTTGTGAAAACGGGGAAGGCTATTGAAACTCATTATGACTGAAATGGCACGAATAGCTCCACAATTATCTTTCACAGTACATAATAGTTTTGACCAGATGCATTGAAGCCATCTCTTTAACTGAATTGACTCATTTACGAACTCTTACGTGAAGGAAACTTATGGTTTCTGAATTATTTTGAGTATATAGCTCTGAACATTTTTGTCATACTGCATTTTAACATTCCAACTGACAGCAAACACCTCCAGGTTCACCTAAAGTCTCGTTCTAATTTTAACATCTCTCAAAACCATGAAATCCATGAAGATTACTGTATTTCACCTGAACCCATTCTACAAGAATCATAATGCTATGCTATCTGAGGTCCTATGAAAAGGAATTCTGGCAAAGCAGCCAACTTCAAGAAACTTCACTGCACATTGAGTTACTGGACTCCAATTCACGTGAATTGCTCCCCGTATCATCTTTCTAAATTAGTTGTGATTATAATCAGCTTTCTGCTTTCTCTCTTCTTTCTTCTTTGTATGCTTCTGCATGTCTATTGCAAATTATCACCAGGTTAAAAACTGGTATAAACTACCCTTTTGTTTCAACCCTAAATAGAGTTTGTTGTGGGTCTTTTAAAAATTGGACTTAACAAACAGCAGGTGTGAGAGGAACACATCATGTTATGTTTTGAAAAGAAGAAGTATTCATTATAAACAAATTAGAAATCACTTCTGTTATGGATAGAAGATGAACACCAAAAATAATTCAATTCACCTCTCAATTTTGTCTGTGACAATATAACTAGTTCTTCTAGTGCAATATGAATGCTTCATGCATGCTATTAAGAAACTTTAATTTTACTTTTTACCACTATTTTTTGCATAGACTTTATTTGTGCAGTATTACTGTCAAACCCTGCACCTTTCTGACCTCCTGATTGTAACAGAATGGTTACAAGACGGTTGGAGTCCATTTGGCCCTTAGTGCCCATGCTTGCTCTCTATAGAAGCAATTCACTGCTACCTTTCTCCCACTTTTTCACTGCAGCAAAGACCATAACAAATAGGAACAGGAATAGGCTGTTTTGCCCCTCAAGGTAGGTTGGCCGTTCAATAGGATCATGACAATCCAGCATTCCTCCTGTCCACTTCTTCCCTTTCCTGGTAACCCTTGATTCCCCTACTAAGCAAGAATCTATCTATCTTAGCCTTAAATATACATAAGGACTCTGCCCCCACAGCTCTCTGTGGTAAGGAGTTCCAATGGCTCTCAACCTTCTGAGAGAAGAAATCTATCTTCATCTCAGTCTTAAATTAATGCCTCTTTGTTCTACATCTGTGCTGTCTGGTCCTAGACTGTCTCATGAGGGGAAACATCCTCTCAGCATTTACCCTCTTAATCCTCTTAAGAATCCTATAGGTTGAGATCACCTCTCATTCTTCTAAATTCCAACTTTGCAAATTTTTCCCCATTTGTAACCAAATAATACACTGCTGCATTGTTCAGGTAACACTGAGTGATGTTTAGAGTTTTTTTTCATTTGGACCCTAACACCTCGAATTGTTTCAGGAGTACATCATTCCTAGTTATACATATTGTTGGTTCCAACATGGACCACAGCAACTGGATCCTTCCCCTTCTAAGTTCTTCTCTAGCCGTACAGAAGATAGCTAAAATCCTAGCATCAAACAGGCATGGTGTTGGAGCCCCCGGCTGCAGCTGCCGAGAATATTACCTATTTCCATCACAACACTGACTCCTGTCACTGTCACGTTCCTTTTCACTATTTCCCCACTCAATACTTTCTTATACTGCGCTGTCATGCATGTTTTCCCATCCATACTATAGTCCTTGTTATCACCTGTACAAGGAGCAAGTACCTTGTACATAGAGCTGAAGCTCCTTCATTACTACTTCCTGGATCTCCACAGCTGCTTAACTCTCAATCACTCTCCCCGTCTGACAACTATCCAAATTCAACCTAATCTAAGGGATGTAGTCATCTCCCAGGACACAGTGTCTAACTTTCCCCCTTCTTGAAACCCTGCAGTGTCTGCCTTTTACAGTTTCTTGGCCTGCTGCCATTGAAGGTTGAGTACCATATTGCAGGGGATTTTTCTTACATGAGATTCAAAGGAGGATAGGCCATTCATTCCGTTAGGCCGAAATTCATCACTCAATAAGATTATGCGTGATATTATTCTGGCCGTAACTCCATCTTGCGAACCGCCCTGAAAACTTCTGATACTCTTGTTAGTCAAGAATCTGTCCAACTCTACCTTAAAAATATTCAGCAATTCTGCTTTCACAACCGTGTTGAGAAAAACTTCCGAAGGCTTACAACACTGAGAAAAAAATTCTCCTCAACTGCATCTTAAATGGGCAATCCCTTATTTTCTGGCCAAGTCCTACTCGATTTTTATATGTTCCTGGTATCTCAGGTAAGGTTGTATCTCATACTTCTGAACTCCAAAGGATACAGACAGAAATATACCCAAACTTTCTTTAGATGAAAAGTAACACCCATACCAGGAATCAAGTAAATGAATCTCTTTCTGAACTGCTTCTCACATGTCTTCCTAAGGAGATCAAACAGTACTTCTGATGTGGTCTCACCAGTGCCATGTACAACTGTAGCATGACATCCCTGCTTTTATAGTTAATTCTCTTCGCAATAAGTAAATTAATTAGGTTTGCTTTTTAATCACTTGCTGTACCTACATACTATCTTTTTCACAGGGATCGTTCCCTCTGGGACACTCTAGTCCATTCCTCGAACACCAACACCAAGCACAAGCATGACCCCAACATTCCCATAGACACAGCGTCCTGCTTGCATGCCCACTTGTCTGTCCATGGCATACTGCAATGCTCCAGTAAATCACAGCGCAAACTGGAGGAATAACCTCTCATCTTCAGACTAGGCACTTTACAACCTTATGGACTTAATATTGAGTTCAACACCTTCAAATTGTGAACCCATTCCCATTCCTTCCTTTTCTTTTAGCTTCACTTGTGACATTGTCTGTCACCATGTCCTCTCTCTCCTTCCCCAGCCCAGTGGGACTGTCTGTTCTTTCCAAACTGGCAGTTAGACACACCGTTGTTCTGCCATTCTCACAGTCTGATCACTTAATCTGAACTATCAACACCGTTTCTCCCCCAGCACTCCGCCCTCCCTAAACACCCCCACCCAACTATTGCATTAAAGCTGCCCCCTCCACGCTTCACATCAATTCTGATGAAGAATCATCTAGACTCAAACGTTAGCTTGCTTTCTCTCCATGGATGCTGCCTGACCTGCTGTGATTTCCAGCATTTTTTTGTTTTCAGTTCAGGTTCCAGTATCTGCAGTAATTTGCTCCTACTATCTTTTTATGATTAATTTACCATAATACCCATATCTCCCTATGTGCTATCTTTTTGTGATTCATTTACCATAATATCCATATCCCTCTGAACTGCAAAATTCTTCAATCTCTCCCTATTCAAATAATATGCTGCTTTTCTATTCTTCTTGCCAAATTCGACAAGTTCACATTTTCCCACAGTATACACTGCCAGATGTTTGCCTGCTTACTTAACCTATGTGTATACCTTTGCAAGGTTCTTCTGTCCTCCTCAGAATTTACTTTCCTACTTGTTTTTATGTCACCAGCCAAATTAGCAACCATACAGTCAGTCCATTCATCAAATTCATTGAGACAAATTGTAAATAATTGAAGCTTATTGTTGATCCCTGTGGCACACAACTCACCACATCCTGTCAACTCATTTATGGCTACCCTGTGTTCCTTTTGGCTAACTGATTCTTTATCCATCCTAATATGTTACCTTACACCATGAGACCTTATTTTGTATTGTAACCTTTATTGTATCTTGTGGAATGCCTGCTGGAAATCCAAGTACAGCACATCTACAGGCTCCCCTTTATCCACATTGCTTGCAATTTGTCTGTCTCAAGCTCGAGCCATAAAGAAGGAAGGATGTCTCAATTCTGGGAATCTCCACCAGCAACTCAGAAATCAGCTACTTCACTCTTCAGTAATTGAGGGAATACCAAGAAGAAGCACACACCTAGGGATAAGAACATCATACTTCGTACCCTGACAAGAAGGACCCAGATTTTTAAAAAAACACAGAAACATGTGGTGCATTTTTGTACACATTGTGGTAGCAGTAAATTTGTGTGCATTGTCATTGTTTGGGGAAAGGTTTTTGAAGATTTTTTATGTGAAGTGATGAACAGGAATTGAGATTTTTGACAAGGAGATGGAACATAGGTGACCACACTGCAGTAGAATGACGCAGAAAGAAGAGATACCTGTTACTATGTAGTGTATTTTACATTCTCAACTGAACTAATGTACAAACCTGGGTCTTGCAGTAAAGATGAATTGTACGTAATATCTGCCAAAGGTAAGGAAGCATGTCATTCTTGATTCTGCGTCAGATGGTTATTGGTTCATGTCCCTTTCCAGAGATTTAAGCATGTAAGGTAGGCTTCAGTGTGGTGCTAAGGGAGTGATGCACTGTTGGTGTGCCATATTTTGTGTAAAGCATTGAATCATGGCCTCAACTGACCTCTCAGGTTGGGATAAAATATCCTTGAACCACTATTTGGGAGAGACCAGAAGAGTTCCGCTGAGTGTCTCAGCCAAGTTTTCTTTGTCCACCAACATCACTGTACACACTGTATATGGTAATTGCCACCTTGCTTTATGTTGATTAGCTGGTGTGCTTCCCTATTTACATCAATGACTACATTTTCACGGCTAAAGAAAGATGAATTTGTATATAATGTGCAGCTTGGGTAAAAAGAGATTTACTTTGTGTATAATGTGGAATTGGATACGGATGGGTATGGTGTGGGCTGCTCAGTCATGTAATTTGTGTGTAATTGTTTTGCAAATTATGCAATATTATTGGAGTTTCCTGGAAAAGGAATGGTTGGAGATTGAGTTGGAGTCATCGTTGAGGCACTGCAGTGAAAGAAAGTCTGTCTACACCAAATTTCCAGCATTCCATTGCAATTCCAGTGCTTATACTTCTTTTAACTGGAATACAGATCCAAGTTCAAGTGCTCTAATCTGGGTTAATAAATCAAATGCTTATTCACACTGAAGATTCAGTTTAAGAAAAATGAGCATTTAACTGTGATGTTAAAAAGAGAAACCCATTGTGGAGAATGTTTTCTCCTCTGTAACATAAACATCTTCTTGCTTTAAAAGGAGTTTCTCCTCATCATTGCAGGAGATGCTCAAAGATAAAGCTGGCAATGTAATAACAGGCTCTGAAAACAACGTACAACCACTCCTTTGGAGAATGCAACCAACAGCTGAGGCGTAATATAAAACGTTAGGTAATAGCCACACATTTTTTGGTCATATTTGATTTGCATTCTGCCTGCTTTTCTCTGCGTATTTTCCTTTTTATTCTTTGGTGTAAAAGGAGCTTAACCATATTCTGAGCAAATTGAAAGACCAACACCTCAAAAACTCAACTCTTGTAAAATTGCTCCATGTCTCTGGCAAAACTGTATCAGAAGAGTCCGAAGTTAATCTTGAATCCAGAAAAGCCACCTAGCCTGACAATAGGTTTCCGTGGGCCCTTGTAAATAGCAGCAAGTGCATGCGCTCCTGAATAGGCAATTGGTACAGGAGAGTTGGACCGGGCATTGTGGCCAACCATTTTCTACATTTGTAGTACTCCGCATTTGGTGATACATGTTAGGATCAGACCGCCAGAGAATGCATGTAGATGTTATCTGAGGGTTCAGGCTCAGGGCCTGGAATCCAAGAGTTCCAAAGTTTAATTGTTCTGACACCTCATAAACAAGGTAATGGAGTGTACATCCTTTGCATTTTGGGGACCAAGTAGCAGCAGGAGCAGACTAGTCTGCAGTTGAGTAAGATCACAGCTAATTTCTATCTCAATTCCATCTTCAAATTAAGGTGCTGTGCTTCTTTCTGCTTCCTGCTCCCTGTTTACTGTACTCACTATGTACTAACTTCACATAACATGAAATGTCATTAATCAGCAAAAGTGCCCTTTCACCAGCAATAGTAACTTTCAGTTTATTTGCTTGTTTCTCATCTTAGGCTACTGTTTAACTTGTGGGTTCATTTTTGTGTTTGGTTTTGATTCATGAAAGTCTGCTTTGTTTGTATAGGTAAGGATGTTCCTGGTTTTGCATTGTTGTTGTTGGCTCCCTCAGAAATAGTTTGGCGACAATCATACATAATCTTATGGTTGCAGGGAGGGATTCAGCAAGACAGGCAGTAAAAAGCAAATGGGGTGGGAATGTGGGTATGGCAGGGGCAGGGGCAAATGCATTGAACAGCTGTCTTCACCAGTAACATATCTTCAGAGAGGATTTCTCCTTCACTAAGCACATTGCCCCAGTCCTAGATATAATCTCAAATTCCATCCTGTGCTAGTGCTCTGTGTCACTTTTATTCAAATCAGACCTCCAGATTAAGACCTGACTATTGGGAGACAAAATATATAGTCTATGGATGTGGCTCTTGACTCCTGTCAGAAACCTGGACACAGGAACAGATCAGGCCCACACCGAAAGCCAAGCTGCCAGGAACATCATCGAGTAAGCAATCAGTGTGCTCAGCAATGATTCCTCTGCCTGTACCATCTGGGGGAGCTTTGCAACACACCCTTGAATGGGTTGCCAGATTTGTTGTCACTTGCTACTTGATCTACAGTTTTGCCACTATAATGGACCAGCCCTTACTGCCATTTGAATATCAAGAAATACAGAGGACGAGAGGGAGGAGAGGCAGTAGCCACCAGTGTCTCTACCTGCTAGAGCTTCCAGAGACCAGTTCATCAAGGAGCATTTCAATTAAATTACCCTGCTGTTCCCTACCACACCCATTGTCCCAGAATTTAGCATCCTCCAGTCTCTCCTTCCCTCACACTTCCATAATGTTCAGTTCCCCAAACTACCTATAATCTACCTGTCTCCTATACTCCCACAGTCTGCCTTTCCTAATATGCCAACAATCTCCCTTCCTCATTAGCCCCACAATCCCAGAATCACAGATTTGTTCAAGTGTGGCAGAAGGCTATTCATCCCATGTTATCTGCACAAACATTCTGATTAAGCACTTTTATCATTTTCCTGCTAGCTGCCTGTAACCCTGCGCATTCTTCCTTTTCAGCTAACAGTTTAATTCTCTTTGAAGGCATCAATTGACTCTACCTGCACACTTCAGACCTTAACCATTCACTATGTGAAGAAATTTTCCTCATGTCACTTTTGCTTCTTCTGCCAATCACTTTAAATTGTACCCTGTCATTCTAATTCTTTTCTAATTAGGAACAATTTCTCTCTATTTAGTCTGTCCATACCCTTCATAATTCTGAATACCTCTAGCAGATCTCCTCTCATTCTTCTTTGCAGAAGTTACGACTGTTTATGTTGCAGAAATCTATCTTGACAACTGCATCGCCTCATCACAAAAAGCATTCTCGTGAATCTTTTTTAAATTCTCTCTAATACTTTCACATCCTTCAGAAAGCATGGTGCCAAGAACTGGACACAGAATAGTGTGTAATATATATGTTTAACATCACCTGCGTGATTTTATATTCAATACCCCTATTAATGGAACCCAGGATACTAAATGCTTTATTAACCATCCTTTCAATCCATCTGGCAACCTTAAATGGCTTAAGCATGCACACACTAAGGTCCCTCTGTTCTTTAGAATTATCGTATATCATACCGTATTTTTTATATGGTGGTCTATGTTCTTCCAATTGTAATTAATCCCTTCATGTATCTATGTCCGTCCTCTGACCCTTCCGCCAACTTGTTTATGTCATTTTGAAGTTTGACACGGTCCTCTGAGTGCACAGTGCTTCCAAGTTTTGCATCATCTGCAAATTCTAAAACATTGCCATGTCCACCAAGGTCTATATAAATAAATATATGTACATATATTATATATATATGTGTGTGTGTGTATATATAATATATACATATATATATATATATATATATATGTAAGTAAAAGCAAGGACTCAAAACTGTCCCCTGGGGAATACCGCTTCTGATCTTGCTTCAACACTAAGCATTCGTTCATCCTCTTTGTTGCCTGTTACTCAGTAATTCCATATCCGTGTTGCTACTGCGTGTTTTATTCCATGAGCCATAACTTTACTCAACAGTCTGTTTTATGGCACTGTATCAACCAGTTCTTCTCCTTCTCTGTCTCTTCCCACAATCTTTCCTTCCCCGATCTCCCACTGTCTGCCTTTCCACAATACTCACAGTCTTGCATTCTCCATAGCACTCAAAATCCAATAGTCTATAATTGTGAATTGGATAATTTCCAACTGTAATTTTGTTTGTGATAAAGTTAATAACCGCTTTTGTTTGGTGGCAGGATATTCTTAGGCAGATCAAGAAGGATCGTGTATCAGAATTCAGCCCACTGGCTCCTCCTCAGAGTTCCACCTACACAAATAACATCTACCGGCGCCATCAACAAACAAAGTCTGTCTCTACTCCAGATTCCAGGAAGATGACACATACGTATTGGGCAGAGGATGATTATTATAATAACCCATCACTATTTGACTATTCTGGTAACCATTGTCCATCCGATGCTCGCTACATTTTTGTTCCATCAGGTTTGGAAACTACAGTCTAGCCTACAGAACTTTACATTTGAATCCTGTGGTTTTGAGTTTAATGACTCCAGTTTTCGAAAGATTGCTGTACTTAAAAACTTAAGAAATCTTTCTGGACTCCAACATTGCAAGTATCCATTGAGAACTTGAATAAGACTTCCTGCATTCTTCCTGGGCAGCGAGTCCCATGTGCTGAACTGAAAGTTAAGGCACAGTCTGGTACTGTGTGGCTGGTACTACTACATAACTTTACTGTATTCCTTATGATGCTGCTTTGTCATCTGGTAATACTAAAACTGTGTGACATCCAGTAAAGCGATCATCAAACTATTAGCAAGGCAGCATCGACAAAAGGAAAATCTGCCAGCAATCGATGTGTATACTGATGTTACTTTATATTCTGTTCCTTTAATAAAGCTTCCTACATTTAACTTTTAACTTTTAACTTAACATTTAACTTAACGGTTCATAAACAATACTTCAAAAGATATACTTCACTTTGTTTACCTATTGTAACTGGTTCACATCAATACCAGGTAAAATTTATAAATTTACTGGACCCTTGTGCAAACTTTAACCTGTCTGTTAGAACAGATTAACAGCATTGTGGCTTATTGCCCATTTCTACTAGAATTGAATAGGCCAGCACTGCACTCGGTAGCTAACATGCTGGCCAGGAGGCTTGTGAATTCGTGCAAACTGGACACTATCTAACTTGGACCTGAATATTCTATTTGTGTTGGCTTTCTATCAGGTTGAGCCTCTGTGGTAAGCAGAAACTTTTTTTGGGTGGGGAAGAAATAGGTATTATCAAACTTAAAGAAAAATCCATTAATCATACAAAGGTGGATGACAAGTCAGAAGTTAGGACAAAATATAAGAAGCAACAAAATTTAATTAAAAGATTAGGACGGGAAATATTAGAATGGGAGAAAACTAATGCAGATTGCCCTTATTAAAGGACTATACTGAACTATATAAGTTTTTACAAAATTAATGATAATTATCATGGTTATTATCTTCGAGCTACAGCTTTGGATTGTCAATAGGCTTTTTAAGGAACTGTTTCCAGGGTGACTTAGTCATAGACGCTAATAAGAATGTACACAGAAAACCAGAGATTTGTAGCAGCAATAGAGAGTGGAGATGGCTAATGCTAATGAGCTGACCCACAAATTTTTCCATCGCCTGCACAAAGCTAAGAATAGAAGGTGAGAGGATGAAATGAAGGCAAGCAGCTAGAGGTGAGAAGGTGCAGCTAGAAATGCCTCAGGATCTTTTTGTAAGGTCCAAAAGGGAGGTGTCAGGGTGTAAGTAATATCTGAAGGGCCGTGTGTTTCCATTGTCGCAAGGTGGGACATCTTCAGGCAGATTGCTAAAAGTTGCAACATAAAGCCATGGGTCACAAGGTTATAGAATCATAGAGATCTGCAGCACAGAAAAAGGCGCTTCGACACATCATGTCCAAATTCGTCAAAAACCACCACCACTTTAATTCTTAGCCCTAGCCTTGTACACATTGGCATTGTAAATGCACATTTAAATACTCTTTAAATATTATGGGAGCTTCTGAGTCTACCTCCCTTTACGGGTAGTGACTTCCAGATTTCCATCACTGCCTGAGTGAAAAAGATTTTCCTTGCATTTCTTCTAAACCTGTCCTTTACCACAAATATATGTCATTGATCCCTCCATTAAAGGAATATACCCTATCTATGCTCCTCACTATTTCATGCATCTTAATCCCCTCTAAACTCCCCTGCTCAAAGGCAAACAACCCCAGTCAATCTGTCTTCATTATTGAAACTCTCCAGCCCAGACTACATCCTGGTAAATCTCATCTGCATCGTCTGTGCTATCACATCTGTCCTATAATGTGAATTCCAGAACAGCACATAATACTCCAACTGTGGCCTAACCAACATTTTAGACAGTTCTAACGTAACCTCCCTGCTCTTAAACTCTGTCTCAGCTATTAAAAGCAAGTATACCATATGCCTTCTGAACCACTTACTACATCTGTTGTGATACCTCACACACACAGCAAGGTCCCTCTGATCCTTTGTGCTTTCCAGGATCTAACCATTCATCATGTATTCCTTTGCCTTGTTCTGCCCAAATGCATTACCTCACATATGTCCAAATTAAATTCCATTTGCCACTGATCAGCCCACCTGACCAGTCCCATCTATATCCTTTTTAACCTAATGCTATCCTCCTCACCACTTACCATTCTACCAATTTTTGTATCATCAGCAACCTTTCTGAGCAACCCTCCTACATTCAAACCTAAATCATTTATATAAACCCCAAACAGCAAGAGCCCTGACGCTGACCCCTGTGGGACCCCACTGGACAGAGACTCCTAGTTGGAAAATCACCCCTTGACCACCACCCTCTGCATCCTGCCACTCAGCCAATTGTTGTATCCATTTAATCAAATTTCCTTGGATGCCATGGACCTTTGCCTCCTATGTGACACTTAACCAAAAACCTTGCTAAAACCTAAGTTGACTTCATCAAAAGCATTGCTGTCATCTGCACAACTGGTAACCTGTTTGAAAAGTTCAGGCATGAGTGTCCCCTTAACAAAACCATGCTGACTGTTCTTGATTAATTCCTTAATTAACGTGGAGAATGCAGGTTAATGTAAAGAAAGGACATCTGACTGAGAGTAAACCAGACCAAGATGTTGCTCTGACTGGAGGTGTGAGGCCAAGTACAAACACTGAGTGTGGGCAAGTAAACATGTCACAGAAGAGTTACAGTGAATTCTTCAAAAGGGGATGGAACTTATTTCTCAAAGGAGGCAAGTAACCCTATAGTTATTTTTAGGTTATAGGGCCACTCAAACTCTTTGTTGTGTAAAGGCATGACATAGCTACTAAAGAGTGACATGAACATTAAGGTTAGTAGAAGATGATAGTGGCCAGTATATACACATACCTTTGTGTTGGGTGCACCTGGAATGTGACCTAATGCCTGTAAAGGTACCTATTGGGATTGTCCATAGCTTACCTTGAAATACAGTTGATGTATTCCTCGGGAATGGTTTGACAGGAGAGAAGGTAGTACCTTCTCCAGTAGTAACTACAGTAGGGAAGGTCAAGTGAAACTATGAAAATAGACCAATTACTAATAAAAACTTCCAGGAACTTTTCCTTCCTGTGTAGTGACCCAAGCATTGGCTAAATAATGTCTATCATCAGAAGGAAAAAAACAGATATTTGTCTATCTCACACTTTCTTTTGCATTTAGAGAATTCAAAGAAAATTTTCAATAAGTCTCCGCTAACTGAGGCTGAGCAAACTGATCCAGAGTTAAGTAAAATAGCACAATTTGCTCAAGCTGAAATTGAAGTTAAGGGAGTTCCAGAATTTCTTTCTTTCACTCATGTGGGTCAGCATTTATTGCTATTATGTGAAATATGGAACTCTGATAAGGCAGTGGAGACCTGTGGACAAAGCGTGCACCAGTTGGTAGTGTAACCTAAATATCATCAAGAGATATCAAGGATAGCCAATGAACTTCTTGCAGCAGAATATGCAGGAAATGGAAGAACCAGCATGCTTAAGTCAACATTTTTACTGGCTAGGTCTTCACAGGGAAGTGATGCAATTTTATGAAGCATGCTGTACATGCCAGTTTGTGGGAAAGCCATTGCATGCAATAAATCTGGCACATTTTGTCCCCATATTAGGGTATTGATGGATTATGTGGGATATGTAACAAAAACAACAACAGGACACCAGTATATTCTTACTCTCGGGGATACAGCTACTCAATTCCAAAATCCCATGTCCTTGAAAACAATGTAGTATTCATTACCAAGACAGTGACAGAGAAGCTGACCCAGTTCATCATTCAATATCGATTGCTGATAGATCAAGGTTCCAAATTTCATATCTGAACTTTTTCAATAGCTTATGTACAATCTTGGCATAACATAGTGAAAGAGTTAAGCATTCCTCCCATAAACACAAGGGACTTTAGGAAAGTACCACAAATCCATTGAAACGATATCAGGCCATATGGTCATGAGTATCTTCATGAGGCGATGGCCTAAAGGTATTATCACTGGACTATTAATCCAGAGACCCAGGTAATGTTCTGGGGACCTGGGTTCAAATCTGCCATGAACTTGAATTCAAGAAAAATCTGGAATTAAGAGTCAAATGATGACTGTGAATCCACTGCCAATTGTTTGGGGAGTAAAAAACCATTAGATTAACTAATGTCCTTTAGGGAAGGAAACTCTCATCGTGGTCTGGTCGATGTGTGGCTCCAGACCCACAGTGATGTGGTTGACTCTTAACTGCCCTCTGGGCAATTAGGGATGGGCTATAGAAAGGAGAGTTCAATGTTCCTTACAGGAGAGTTAAATGGAGTGGTAAATTATTTGATTAACACCCTAGATCGGCTGAAAAAACATCGGCTGTATTGCATCAATACATTGAAGTAATATTGTTGGAAGAAGAAGAAGCCAGTACAGTTGTAAGAGAATAGTGAGGATAAAGTAGATTGATAGGGTTGTTAGTGCTGGATTTATTACCAAAGTAGATTTGTTAAAGGAATACTGGCAAGCTCCTTTAATGTCCAGTGCTAAAGAAATATTGACCTTTGTTACATCAGTCAGTTTTTTTCCAATGCTGAGTGATGTCATTTAGATCAAAGATTGCTTCAGCTACTTTCCAAAAGCTGATGAATCAAGTAGTAGCCAATGGTCCTAATTGTGTAGGTTACCTAGATGATGCATTGATATAGTGACATATGAAAAGACCACTTGGAACAATTAGAAGCTTTGTTGGGGAAATAATTGGCTGACTTGGTGGTAAAGCTTGCCAAAAATAAATCTGCAAAGGTACCAGGAACCCATTTAGGGTTAACAATAAGCCAAGAACAAGTGCTGGCAAGAACAACAGAAGTACAAGTATTAGAGAGGTTCCTCACCCATAAAACTAAATGGGAATAAATAAGATTTGGGGGGATTTTTTGCTAACATTACAAGTTTGTACCAAGTTTCAGCACCATAGCTGCTCACCGATGGATTTGCTCCAAAGGAAAGCCAGGAAAGTGTCGTCAGGTGAGTGACAGGCATCCTTTCAGAAGCTGAAAGCCAATTTGATGAATGAAGGTTGCACCAAAATTCACAAAGTCCATCAATGTAACAGTTGTTGCTCGTGATCTGGGGTGTTTGGGCATAGAAAAGTCAATCGATACTTTTCCAAAAAGCGAAATTAACTGAAAAAGAGACACGGTTGTGTGGAAAAAAGAACCTTATGATTGCTACTGGTTCTTAAACATTTTGAATCATATGTTCACCACAGCTACAAAGACACTAGTATAGACATACCATAAACACCTAGTTTATGTGGAAAATTTTGAAACCCCAATGCTCAATTATTTCAATGCAGTTTGCCGTTGTAGCCTTAGCAATTAAAGATCATACAGTTTAGAAACATTGATAATAGGAGCAGGAGTATGATCATGACCAACCATCCGACTCGGTACCTCATTCTGCTTTCTTTCCTTTGATCCCTTTAGCTCCTGGAACATTCTAACTCCTTTTTAAAAACATTCAGTGTTTTGACCTCAATCACTTTCTGTGGCAGAGAAATCCACAGGCTCATCAATCTCTTAGTGAAGAAATTTCTTCACATTTCAGTCCTAAATGGCGCACTCTGTTTCCTTAACATGTGACTCCTGCTCCTGGATTCCTGGTCCTCAGAACATCCTGCCTACATTTACCCTGTCTAGTCATGTTAGAATGTTATAGGTTTTTATGAGAAACCTGCTCATCCTTCTAAACTTCATTAAATATAGTACTGAAAACAACAAATGCTGGAGATCACAGTGGGTCAGCCAGCATCCATGGAGAGAGAACAAGCTAATGTTTCCAAGTCTAGATGACTTTTCATCACAGCTGAAGTGAAGTGTGGAGAGGGCTGGGGGTGGGGGGGTTGGTGCGTGGGTGTAGTGGGTGTAGGGTGTTGGTGGAGAAAATAGTTCAGATTAAGAGATCAGAATATGAGAATGACAGAATGATGGTGTGTTTCCTGCCAGGTTTGAAAGGCAGTAACTGGGATGGGGGGAGGGGAAGCATGATAACAAGCTAAAAGGAAGAAATTGTTCACAATTTAAAAGTTCACAATTAAAACACTTGCCCCCTCACCTCCTCCGTCTTACCATCCTCGGGCCTAAACAGTCTTTCCAGGTGAAGCAGCATTTCACCTGTACCTCCTCCAAACTTGAGTATTGTATTCACTGCACCGAATATGGTCTACCCTACATTGGAGAAACCAAATGCAGACTAGGTGACTGCTTTGCAGAATACCTCCGGTCTGTGCACAACCATGACCCCCACCTTCACGTGGCAGGTCATTTTAATGCTGCGTACTGCTCGCATGCCCACCTGTCTGTCCTCAGCATGCTGCAGTGTTCCACTGAATGACAGCACAAACTGGAATAACAACACCTCATGAGATAACAAGGTGTAGAGCTGGATGAACACAGCAGGCCAAGCAGCATCATAGGAGCAGGAAGGCTGACATTTCGGGCCTAGACCCTTCATCAGAAATGGGGGAGGGGAAGGGGGTTCTGAAATAAATAGGGAGAGAGGGGGAGGCGGAAAGAAGATGGATAGAGGAGAAGATAGGTGGAGAAGAAACAGACAGGTCAAAGAGGCGGGGATGGAGCCAGGAAAGGTGAGTGTAGGTGGGGAGGTAGGGAGGAGATAGGTCAGTCCAGGGAGGACGGACAGGTCAAGGGGGCGGGATGAGGTTAGTAGGTAGGAAATGGGGGTGCGGCTTGAGGTGGGAGGAGGGGATAGGTGGGAGGAAGAACAGGTTAAGGAGGTGGGGACAAGCTGGACTGGTTTTGGGATGCGGTAGGGGGAGGGGAGATTTTGAAGCTTGTGAAATCTACATTGATACCATTGGGCTGCAGGGTTCCCAAGCGGAATATGAGTTGCTGTTCCTGCAACCTTCGGGTGGCATCGTTGTGGCACTGCAGGAGGCCCAGGATGGACATGTCGTCTGAGGAATGGGAGGGGGAGTTGAAATGGTTCGCGACTGGAAGGTGCAGTTGTTTATTGTGAACCGAGCGTGGATGTTGTGCAAAGCGGTCCCTAAGCCTCCGCTTGGTTTCCCCGATGTAGAGGAGGCCACAACGGGTACAGCAGATGCAATATACCACATTAGCAGATGTGCAGGTGAACATCTGCTTGGTGTAGCAAGTCTTCTTGGACCCTGGGATGGGGGTGAGGGAGGAGGTGTGGGAGCAGGTGTAGCACTTCCTGCGGTTGCAGAGAAAAGTGCCGGGTGTGGTGGGGCTGGAGGGGAGTGTGGAGAGGACAAGGGTGTTACGGAGAGAGTGGTCCCTCCGGAAAGCAGATAAGGGTGGGGAGGGAAAAACGTCTTTGGTGGTGGGGTCGGATTGCAGATGGCGGAAGTGTCGGAGGATGATGCATTGGATCTGGAGGTTGGTGGGGTGGTACGTGAGGACGAGGGGGATTCTTTTTTGGTTGTTATTGCGGGGACGGGGTGTGAGGGATGAGTTGCGGGAAATGCGGAGACATGGTGGAGGGCGTTCTCGACCACTGAGGGGGGGAAGTTGCGGTCCTTGAAAAACGAGGACATCTGCGATGTATGGGAGTGGAATGCCTCATCCTGGGAGCAGATGCGGCGGAGGCGAAGGAATTGGGAATAGGGGATGGCATTTTTGCAGGAAGGTGGGTGGGACGAGGTGTATTCTAGGTAGCTGTGGGAGTTGGTAGGCTTGAAATGGATATCGGTTTCTAGGTGGTTGCCCGAGATGGAGACAGAGAGGTCCAGGAAGGTGAGAGAGGTGTTAGAGATGGTCCAGGTGAACTTAAGGTTGGGGTGGAAGGTGTTGGTGAAGTGGATGAACTGTTCGAGCTCCTCGTGGGAGCATGAGGCAGCACTGATACAGTCATCAATGTAACGGAGGAAGAGGTGGGGTTTAGGGCCAGTCATCAATGTAACGGAGGAAGAGGTGGGGTTTAGGGCCAGTGTAGGTACGGAAGAGGGATTGTTCCATGTAACCTACAAAGAGGCAGGCATAGCTTGGGCCCGTGCGGGTACCCATGGCCACCCCCTTTGTCTGTAGGAAGTGGGAGGAATTGAAAGAGAAGTTGTTGAGGGTGAGGACGAATTCGGCTAAGCGGATGAGGGTGTTAGTGGAGGGGGACTGGTCGGGCCTGCGGGACAGGAAGAAGCGGAGGGCCTTTAGGCCATCTGTATGGGGAATGCAGGTGTATAGGGACTGAACGTCCATGGTAAAGATGAGGTGCTGGGGACCGGGGAATTGGAAGTTCTGGAGGAGGTGGAGGGCGTGGGTAGTGTCACGGACGTAGGTAGGGAGTTCCCAGACCAAGGGGGAGAAAATGGAGTCCAGATAGTTGGAGATAAGTTCGGTGGGGCAGGAGCAGGAGCAGGCAGAGACAATGGGTCGACCAGGGCAGTCAGGTTTGTGGATTTTGGGAAGGAGATAGAAGCGGGCAGTGCGGGGTTGGGGAACGATGAGGTTGGAGGCCGTGGGTGGGAGGTCACCTGAGGTGGA
>NC_063337.1:96320245-96322425 GCF_021869965.1 Rhincodon typus | reverse complement strand
TTGTGGATGGTTTGGGAGATGATGGTTTGGTGCTCTGGGGTGGGGTCATGATCAAGGGGGCGGTAGGAGGTGGTGTCGGAGAGTTGGTGCCTGGCCTCGGCGATGTAGAGGTCAGTGTGCCATACTACAACTGTGCCTCCCTTGTCTGCAGGTTTTATGGTGAGGTTGGGATTGGAGCGGAGGGAGCGGAGGGCTGCACGTTCTGCGGGGGAGGGGTTGGAGTGGGTGAGAGGGGTGGAGAGGTTGAGGCGATTGATGTCTCAACGGCAGTTGGAGATGAAGAGGTCAAGGGAGGGTAGGAAGCCTTGGGGTGGTGTCCAGGAGGAGGGGGTGTGTTGGAGGCGGGAGAAGGGGTCAGTAGAGGGAGGGTTAGGTTCACGGTTGAAGAAGTAAGCGTGGAGGCGGAGGCGGCGGAAAAACTGCTCAATGTCCAAATGTGACCGGTATTCGTTGATGTGTGGGTGGAGGGGGACAAAGGTGAGCCCTTTACTGAGGACTGACCGTTCGTCCTCAGTCAGGGGGAGGCCTGGGGGGATGGTGAAGACCCGGCAGGCCTGAGTGTTGCTGTCTCCTCTGGAGCTGCTGGCTGTGGAGGCGGTGGGCAGAGCGACGTTGGCGTCGGCTGTGGGTGGAGTTGCATCGGCGTCAGCGGTGGGCGGAGTTGCGTCCGTGTCGGTGATGGGCGGAGCGGCGTCGGCAGTGGGCGGAGCGGGGTAGGCGGTGGCAGCAGTGGTGATAGTAGGTGCGTCTTCAGTGTCTGTGGTGTTGGCCTCGGAAATGAAGGCGGTGGCATCAGCAGTGATGGCGTTCGCTGTCCCGGAAGTGGGGTACCCGGCGGTGGCGGATGTGACATCATCTGTGTTCTCTGACAGTGGCCTCATGGCCAATGGCGGCGGGCACATTGTGGGGAAGGTCCTGGGTACGGCTGGGGATTTGGGAGGTGGAGGAAGCCCATTTTGGGTGGTAGGCACCAGTAAGTTTACTGTACTTACGGTTTTTAGTGTCCAATAAAGCTGAGTAGAATTGTGAGTTCAGGTTGTGAATCCTACGTAGAATAAAAAACAGGAGAGGTCCTTTGCAGGTCTGGGAGAGGGAGGCTCTGAGCTGGGGTAGGCTTGATTGTAGTGCCAGGAGATGCCAGCGCATTGCTGCAAGTGTGTGTTTCAGGAATCGCAGGGAGAAACACTTCTGAAGGATCTCAATGCTATGAATGTAGACATTGTCACGGTTGGGTCCAAATTGGGAAGGCCTGAATGTGGACTGTAGTCAATTGGGGATGATCTGGTTCTGTAGGCAGGTACTAAGAAAGGTGAATTGGCTGTAGTACCTGGGTTGCTTCAGGACATGGTCGAGCAGTTTCAAGGCCGAAGAGATTACGAGAGAGTTGCAGTGGGAGAGAAATCCCCTGAGGTTTGTCCGGAGGGAGGAGGGTAACTTCTTCAGGCTAGGCATCCTTAGAAGAGGCTTCGCAGTGGGGTTAAAATTGTATCAGGGATAGTAGGAACTGCAGATGCTGGAGAATCTGAGTCTTCAGGCTAGGCATCCTTCCCATCTTCAGACTAGGTACTTTATAGCCCTCTGGACTTACTACAGAGTTTAAACTGTGAACTGTTTTTCCTTCTGTTTAGCTTGTTATCAGGTCCTCACCGTGGCCCCATCTCAATTACTGTCCTTTCCAGTCTGGCAGACACACTATTGTTCTGCCATTCTCACATCCCAATCACTTAATCTGAACTATTAACATCTTTTCTCCAGCAGCACCCTACACCCACGACCCTCACACACAGTCCTCCCCAAACTATAGTGTAAATGCTTCAGAGATAGTAGGAACTGCAGATGCTGGAGAATCTGAGATAAGGTGTAGAGCTGGATGAACACAGCAGACTAAGCAGCATCAGAGGAGCAGGAAGGCTGACATTTCCGGCCTAGACCCTTCTTCAGAAATGGGGGAGGGGAAGGGGTTTCTGAAATAAGTAGGGAGAGAGGGGGAGGCGGATAGAAGACGGATAATGGAGAAGATAGGTGGAGAGGAGACAGACAGGTTAAAGAGGTGGAGGTGGAGCCACTAAAGGTGAGTGTAGGTGGGAAGTTAGGGAGGGGAAAGGTCAATCCAGAGAGGACAGACAGGTCAAGGGGGCGGGATGAGACTAATAGGTAGGTGATGGGGGTGGGGCTTGAGG
>NC_063337.1:96311502-96315245 GCF_021869965.1 Rhincodon typus | reverse complement strand
CGCCTCCCTAACTCCCCACCTACACTCACCTTTAGTGGCTCCACCCCCACCTCTTGTCTGTCTCCTCTCCGCCTATCTTCTCCATTATCCATCTTCTATCAGCCTCTCCCTATTTATGTCAGAACCCCCTTCCCCTCCCGCATTTCTGAAGAAGGGTCTAGGCCCGAATTGTCAGCCTTCCTGCTCCTCTGATGCTGCTTGGCCTGCTGTGTTCATCCAGCTCTACACCTGGTTTCCTCCACACTTCACCAGCTCTGATGAAGAGTCATCTAGACTTGAAATGTTAGCTTGTTCTCTCTCCATGGATGCTGTTTGACTCACTGTGATCTCCAGCATTTGTTGTTTTCAGTAATTTCTTCCTCCAATGAACATAGACCTAACCGATCCATTCTCTCTAAATACATCAGTCCTGCCATCCCAGGAATCAGTCTGTTAAACTTCTGTTGCACTCCCTCCATTTTTGTGGGGAAAACACTGAAATCACTGATACTTTGTCAAGAATATAAATATTTGGATTATCTGAATAAAAGGAAGGCATCAGCAATGACTATAGCTATTAAGAGTGGGGCAGCACGGCACCACGGTGGCTCAGTGCTTGACACTGCTGTCTCACAGCGCCAGGAACCTGGGTTCACTTCCAGCCTTGGGTGACTGTGTAAAGTCTGCACATTCTCCCCATGTCTGCGTGGGTTTCCTCCCACAGTTCAAAGATGTGCAAGTTAGGTGGATTGGCCATGCTGAATTGCCCCATAGTGGCCAAGGATGTGTAGATGTGTTAGCCATGGCAAGTATTGGATGGGGGATGGCCTGTGTGTGATGTCCTTCAGAGGGTCGGTGTGGACTTGTTGGGCCGAATGGCCTGTTTCCACACAGTAGGGACTCTATGAATCCATAATGACTATGCAAATGTTTTAGTTTTTTTTAAAAGAACTTACTTCTGTCCATACTTTGCAAAGAAATACATTCAAAAACAATGTTTCATTTTTTTCAAGGGTGAGGTTGTGAAGATGTTTCATATTTGAGGACTGAGCTTTGGACATATGTGAAAAAATTAATTTATGAATTAATGTGAAGATACCTCGATTAGTTTCTCTAAAAGGAAATTGAAATGTTACTGTGGACATTGGTCCTTTTTGGAAAAGGCTCCTAGAAATGGTATGATTTGTAATAATTGCTATTTTTTGGTGAAGACATCCTCTGGGGTTTTTTGAACAGTATTAAGTTTGGAGTTTCTTCTGGTCTTCAGTTAAAGAAAAATCCAGGCTACATAGCTGACCTCCTGTTTCTGAAAAACCATCTTGTCGAGAGTACAGAATGAAACGTATTTGTTCTGGAAATGCTAACTAAAAAAAAAAATTCTTAATATTGTGTCTCCTGAGCAAGCTGTGTTTGCCAAGACCTCAATTACTACTGCATTTATTTGGTGACCTATTTACAAGTAGTAGACCACTCGCTGGCAGATGGTATGAACATTCCACACCTGATCTTTATCTTGTTCAAGCCTTTGAAATCTATTGGCCTAATATTTTTATTCTCTCAGAAAACCAATTTCTGCAGAAAAATCTGTTCTTTATCCTTTATCTGTGTGTGTTTGTGTATGTATGTTTTAGGTTATTTAGAGGGATAAAAAAATCATGCTTTCATATTACAGACTATAGTTTGAGTTCTGAGGAAGGATCACCGGACCCGAAACGTTAACTCTGTTTTTCCTTCACAGATGCTGCCAGACCTGCTGAGCTTTTCCAGCAACTTTGTTTTTGTTCTATATTTCAGCTAATTTTGCTTGTTTATTGAATAAGCTTTGGATTATAATAAATGGATGATTTTGTTTTTATTAGAAACCTGATTAATTTTTTTAAAAAATAAGACATAATATAGATAACATATTTATTTGATCATTTAGGTAACTGGGAAAAAAATGTTGTTTATGATGTAACCTATGTAATAGTAGCCCTAGAGCAGCTTGCGCCCCTCCAGCCTCAGTTATAAGAATATTTATCCATAGTAAGCTGTGAGCTAGAGTCGCCAGGTACACGCTCTGCCTTTAATATCAGGAATCGGTGCCACCTATATTCTCTCCAGCATGTGAAAGAATATGAAACTGCGTATCGTTGAAGTAATGTTAGGTACTAACAGCATACAAATAGGTCACTTGTCACTCACAAGCAAGATTCTCATCTTGCCAATTAAAACCTGGTTGCAGAATTGAGCTTTCTTCTGTCAACATTGAGAATCTCATTTTTCTAATCTTGCCACACTTTCTAAATTGAATCACCATTCAGCCCGACATCATTATTACTTGAGAGTGTTGATGGGTGAAAATCCTAGAACTCCATCCCTAATATCATTGCGGTTGTATCGATACCAAATGGACTGTAAGTTAATAAGGCAGCAGCTCACCAACACCTTCTCAGGAATTTGAGGGACAAGTAATAGACATTGGCATCGCCAGTCACACAAACATTTCAAAAAAGAATTTTAAAAAACTCCTTTCCCCTTAAAATAAAGACCACCGTTCTAATTACTTGCTTAATTATTTGCTGGTCCTGCTTGCTAAGCTTTGTGATTCAAGGACACCTCAGTCCGAGCTTGGTGAGAAGGACTGGGGAATATTTCTATTCTTTAATGTACAAATCAGGTCTTCATTCTGTGTTTCGGTTTCCAGTAAATTTTTTTCTTTTCTTAAAAATGGCTGCTTAAGTATTAGATTGACACCGTGGGTTTTATTTGGTTTATAAAAACAATATATCATTACAGTGAAGTATAAACAGCAGGAATTTTGAGTAATAAATCTATATTAAATCAAATATGACAGTGATAGCAGAACAGGTGATGTGTTACTGCTGTAACATGTGGAAGCAGCTGCACAACAATCTGATCCAGAGTCAACACACTTCTACTTAGTGTTTGCAGCTCGAGGAACTTCAGATTTGAGTTGAGCAGCTGGAGTGCGAGCTGCAGACAGCCCGTTAAGAATCCTATATGTTTCAATTAGATCACCTCTCATTTTTCTAAACTCCAATGAATACAGTCCAACCTGATTAGTCTTTGCTCAAATGACAATTCCTCCATACTCACAACCCTTCTCTGAGCTGACTCCAATGAAATGATAAGGTGACCACAACTGCTCACAGTACTCCAGAGATAGTAGGAACTGCAGATACTGGAGAATCCGAGACAACAAGGTGCAGGGCTGGATGAACACAGCAGGCCAAGCAGCATCATAGGAGCAGAAAGGCTGACGTTTCGGGCCTAGACCCTTCATCAGAAAAGGGGGAGGGGAAGGGGGTTCTGAAATAAATAGGGAGAGAGTGGGAGGCGGATAGAAGATGGAAAGAGGAGAGGATAGGTGGAGAGGAAACAAACAGGTCGAAGAGATAGAGGAGAGGATAGGTGGAGAGGAAACAAACAGGTTGAGAACGCCCTCAACCGTGTCTCGCACATCTCCCGCAACTCATCCCTCACACCCCCTCCACGCAATAAGAACCAAAAACGAATCCCCCTCGTCCTCACGTACCACCCCACCAACCTCCGGATCCAACGCATCATCCTCCGACACTTCCGCCATCTGCAATCCGACCCCACCACCAAAGACATCTTTCCCTCCCCACCCTTATCTGCTTTCCGGAGGAACCACTCTCTCTGTGACTCCCATGTCCGCTCCACACTTCCCTCCAGCCCCACCACACCTGGCACTTTTTCCCTGCAACTGCAGGAAGTGCTACACCTGCCCCCATACCTCC